>NC_068988.1:92435983-92442834 GCF_001194135.2 Octopus bimaculoides
GGGGGGGGGGATTTATCTGAATTGTTTGGAATTTAAAACAAGCATTTCTAAGGGTCTCCTTACATTTATCTATTAAAATTTCATGCTGCCTCAGCTTTTCATTTTTTCATTTTTCATTTTTTTGTTTCTCAGTTGCTAATTGCTAATTTCTCAGTTGTCGCTTTTTTCTACCTGTTCATTTCTCCTGTCATGTTCACAAGTGCCGTGACTTAACACTAACTTCTCTTAGCTTAGCATCCCTTGTTTCTCATAGTACACTTCACTCTCCCCTTTTACCTTCCCAACCTCACCTAACAACATTACCCTGTTGTCTCTCTCTGTACTAGAATATTCTGAATAGTCTGAATGCTAAAGAGTCAAACACTAAAACTATGTGGTCGGGGAGCAAGCTTCTTAACCACACAGGCATGCTTGCACCTCCCTTATATGAAGAACAGATGAACTGATAATTAAACTGTGTCAGTGGAGGCGCAATGGCCCAGTGGTTAGGGCAGCGGACTCGCGGTCATAGGATCGCGGTTTCGATTCCCAGACCGGGCGTTGTGAGTGTTTATTGAGCGAAAACACCTAAAGCTCCACGAGGCTCCGGCAGGGGATGGTGGCGAACCCTGCTGTACTCTTTCAGCACAACTTTCTCTCACTCTTACTTCCTGTTTCTGTTGTGCCTGTAATGGAAAAGGGTCAACCTTGTCACACTGTGTCACGCTGAATATCCCTGAGAACTACGTTAAGGGTACACGTGTCTGTGGAGTGCTCAGCCACTTGCACGTTAATTTCATGAGCAAGCTGTTCCATTGATTGGATCAACTGGAACCCTCGACGTCATAAGCGACGGAGTGCCAACAACAACAACAAATGTGTCAACCTCTGCAGTCAGACATTTCTATTTGCTCTATGTTTGATATATTCATGGATATTGCTCCAGACACAGCATGAGAAGCCGTCACATATGTAACTCCGTAACATATGTTTATATCATTATCTTCTGTTTCTATTATTGTAAGAGAGTTTCATTCATTGGACAATCCTGGAATATCAAAATCGTTACCAGTTTAGGCACAGGCGTGACTGTGTGGTAAGAAGTTTGCTTCCCAACCACATGGTTCAAGGTTCATTCCCACTGTGTGGCACCTTGGGCAAATGCCTTCTACTATAGCTTTGGGCCAACCAAAGTCTTGTGAGTGGATTTGGTAGACAGAAACTGAAAGAAGCCCTTCATATATGTGTGTGTGTGTGTGTGTGTGTGTGTTTGTCCCTCCCCTGCTTGACAACTGGTGTTGGTGTGTTTATGTCCCTGTAATCTAGTGGTTTGGCAAGGGAGACCAATAGAATTAAGTACCAGGCTTCAAACAATAAGTACTGGGTGGGTCGATTCATTCAACTGAAGCTCTTCAAGGTGGTGCCCCAACAGGACTGCAGTCTAATGTTTGAAACAAGCAAAAGATAATAAAGTATTTTATGTTTGTTTTCCAGGCTTCCATGAGTTGAACGGGTTGTCATGTTCCAATTTAGTTCTTATTTGAAGTTACTGCATTTTTGGATGTGTTGGAGGATGATGTCTCACTTGTACGTTCCATTTTTGACATGGTTTCCGTGTCCAGATGTTGTTCCTAAATCAGCCACTTTGCAGAGTGTATTCGGTGCACTTTGTCATGGTACTAATATAAGAAAAGTTGACTTGTCTTCTGTGAGATTAAGAAGTCCTCCTAAGAAGCCTCAGTTGTTTACAAGGCAGATGTGATGGAGAGCGTAAATAGAAAGGGAGTGATGATCAAGGGTGTGAAAAAAGAGAGAGTACGAATATGAGTGTAATGTAGTTGGCGGGGGTGGAGGAATAGAATAATGGAATTGTAGGATAGGTGGGGAAAATATGACAGTCAGTGATAGGCCACACATTGATTAGCTGTAAGATGTTGAATAGAAAATAGCATGAGCAGATTGAAAGAATAGCAATAAAGATGTCATGAAAAGATGGGAGAGAGTGAGAGAGAGAATGAATGATAAATAACAATGGAGATGGGTGATAGCAAAAGTGGTAGGGGGGAGGAGTAATGGAAGAGAATGATGCTACACATTGGTTGTTGGTAGTTTATAGGACGTTGACTAGAAAATCGCATAAGCAGCTTGATGAGATAGCAATAAATGTCTCCTAGTTGGAATGAGCTGGGGGTGGATAGCAAGGGATGGATGATGGTGAGAGTGGTAGATATCAGTGAAGAGTCAGATGAGAGATGGAGAACGATGGTTAGCAGTGGAGTGTAACAGAAAGGGGGACTGAATATGCATAAATCTGATGCCATCCTTCGTTACGCAGGTGTCGTGATGGAAGAGAGGAAAGGTGACGAGAAAGAAAAGGTGGGTGATAATGGTAATGGATGACAGTAGAGCCCTATACAGGGATGCTGTCAGTAATGTGAGGGTTGACAACGAGTACAGTGGAGAATTCTAAGTAGAGGGGTTCACCAAGGATCAGTCCTCAGCTCCCTCTTATTCATTATCGTCCTCCAGGCAATAACAGAAGAATTCAAGACAGGCTGCCCCTGGGGGCTCCTCTATGCTGATGACCTTGCTCTAATAGCCGAATCACTACTAGAACTAGAGACAAAACTTAGGGTGTGGAAGCAAGGTCTAGAATCGAAAGGCCTTAGGGTTAACCTAGCAAAAACCAGTCTTAGTAAGTAGGAAGGCAGTCAAATCACAACCCCCTTCAAGTAGATGGCCCTGCTCGATCTGTACAAAGGACGTGAGTAGAAACTCCATACGGTGTACCTGATGTTAGCTATGGACACATAAAAGGTGCAGCAATATCAAAGGAAGGTTAACCGGGAAGATAGATTTTGTGTGTGTGGCAGATGCACAGGGGCAATAAACACTGAAGATATACAGAAAACAGATTCCATCAAGTGCTAGGGGGAGAAACTAGAAGTAGTTAATAGCTTCCACTACCTAGGCGACCAAGTCTATAGTGGGGGTGGTCGCTCTGAGAGTGTAGCGACTACAATAAGAATAGCCTAGGCAAAGTTTGGGGAGTTCCTTCCTCTGCTGGCAACTAAAGGCCTGTCGCTCAGGATGAAAGGTTGACTCTATGATGCATGTGTGTGAACTGCTAAGCTACACAGCAGTGAAACATGGGCCATGACTGCTGAGGACATGCATAGGCTTGAAAGAAATGAAGCTGGTACGATCTGCTGGATGTGTAATGTCAGTCTGCATACACGATGGAGTGTAAGCACCCTGAGAGAAAAGTTGGATATAAGAAGCATCAAATGTGGTGTGCAATAGAGACGACTGCACTGGTATGGTTATGATGTGTATGGATGAGGACAGTAGTGTGAGGAAGTGCCACTCCCTAATTGTCGAAGGAACCTGTGGAAGAGGTAGACCCAAGAAGACATGGGATGAGGTGATGAAGCATGACCTTCGAACAGTGTGCCTCACAGCGATGATGACAGGAGACCGAGACCTTTGGAGATATACTGTGATTGAGAAGACTTGGCAACTAAAGCGAGATTGCAGCCATGCGTATCAGGCCCAGTTAAGAGTACCCCTGATGCGTCAATATGATATGCTTTAGAAGAACTGTTGAGTCAAGTAAAACCAATATTGTAGCTGTGGCCAGTGCCCCCCGACTGGCTCCCATGCCACTGGCATGTAAAAGGCACCATCTGAATGTGGCTGATGCCAGTACCCCCTCATCGGCTCTCGTACCGGTGGCACATAAAAAGCACTATTCGAACGCGATCGATACCAGGACCACATGGTTGACCCCTGTGCCGGTGGCACGTAAAAAGCACTATCTGAACGTGGCCCATGCCAGTACCCTCTGACTGGCTCCCATGCTGGTGGCACATAAAAAGCACTATTGAACATGAACAATGCCAGGCCTTCCTAACTGGCTCCTGTGCCGGTGACACGTAAAAAGTACCCACTACACTCTTGGAGTGGTTGGCATTAGGAAAGGCATCCAACTGTAGAAACATTGCCAGATCAGATTGGAGCCTGGTGCACCCACTGACTCTCCAGTCCTCAGTTAAACTGTCCAACCCATGCCAGCATGGAAAACGGATGTTAAACGATGATGATTTTGATGATGATGATGAGGATGAGGATGATGATGATGCAGTATCATCCTTTGTTACGCAGGTGGTATGGGTGTGGCAGGTGAGAGAGCAAAGTACAGTAGTGATGGAGGGATAACTAGCAGGTAGGGAGAGAGCCAATGTTAAATGCCTCAACCTCCGTCATATTTTAATGACAGTATTGCTAAGACGGTCAAGTCTTCTCCAGCATCATATGTCATCAATTTTCATGCTGTCTACTTTGTGGGTTTCATCTTCTTGAAGTCAGTTTTTATCACTTCGTTCTAAGTCTTTATTGTGAGTCATCACTTATCAGAGTAAGAAGATGGATCTCAACTTCTTGAGATCAGTCTTTCTCACATTATCTTCTCCAGGTCTTCCTCGGTCTTACTATACAATAAATTCCATAAACTCCATAAACATCTCTTGCCCATATCAGTGCAGTCTTTTCCTTGTACTCCGTTGTTGACACATCCATCATGATTTTACGCATCCAACAGAGCATGCCCCTTCATTTCTTTTTAACTTACACAAATCCTCTGCATTCATAGCATATGTCTTGCTACCAGCCATGCAATATCGCACTTCATACACAAGCATTGTATAATCTGCCTTTCATTCTGAGAGAGAAACCCATTTTTACCAGCAGCAACTCAATGGGGTTTTTTTTTCCACTCTGGTTACTATTTTCACACTTTTTCACTCTGGCTACTATGTGTTCTCACTTTGGTTACTATGTTTTCAGCACCTCTCCACCTGATAAGGGACATTTAGGAACTATTAACTACTACTGAGTTTTCTCATCTTTGTAGGAATTATTTCTCATGTATTTATTACTGCTAACTATTCCTGTACATCTACCCTTTTCAACATCTACATTCTCTGACAGTATACCTGTAACCCCACTACATCTATTGTGCGTCTACTTTATTACACTGGGTATATTGTTTAGAATTTCTGCCTCCTTCTCTTTGCGTATGGAACACAGTTGTTTCTCATATGGTGTATTGAAAATGTGACTATGATTGAGTTATAACACGTTTTCTTTTTTTGTTTGTTTTCATATTTTCATGAGTCTTGCATTTCATTTAGAAAATTCCTAAGTCCAGTATCATAGATAGATAGAAAGATAGATATACTGTTTTATATGTTTTAGGAAAATATTCTCAAAAGATGAAATAATATTCATTGTCATAAAAATAGCACATTATAACAGTAATTCTGGTCAATTGTCCAGGAATGGTCCATATATCTGCCAGAATGGACAGCATGTCAGTAGACCTAATTGTCCTGGAATCTTGGAACCATGCTCATTAACATGGAAATTGAGACTGGGGGCAGGGATTTAATGAAATTCAATGAGAAGGTTGAAGGTGTGATGGAGACTACACATACATATATCAAAACTAAAAGGACTTTCGGATTACCTTGTATATAGAGAAGGGCTTCATTAACTGTTCTAGTCTGCTATACTATTTCTAGCAAACAAGGATTATTACTAGCAAATATTTCATCTCAGTTGTTGTCAGTTACAGCAGTAGTGGTGGCAGTTGTGGTACAGTAAGCTGAATTTAGGACTTGGTTTCGATTCCCAGGTGGAATTATTTTGTCTTTGACATGTTACAATTGTCCATAATTTCCTTGTGCTATAAATGTCAGGTTTTGTCAAATACTTTCATATAATGGGAATAGCTGTGTAGTTAAGAAGCTTGCTTCCCATCTATATGGTCCTGGGTTCAGTCCCACTGTGCAGCACCTTGGGCAAATATAGCCTTGTGAGTGAATTTGGTAGACGGAAACTGAAAGAAGTCCATAGTATATGTGTCTGTGTGTCCTTGTAATTGTATCCCAACCACCGTTTGATAACTGATATTGGTTTATTTACATACCCGTAACTTAGAGGTTTAGCGAAAGAGACCGATAGAATAAGTACCAGGCTTCAAAAAAAAAATTACGGGGGCGGGGTGCAATTTGTTCGACTAAACCCTTCAAGGTGTTACCCCAGCATGGCCGCAGTCCACTGACTGAAACAAGTAAAAGATAAAAGACAACTTAATTGTATTTGTTATATGTCCGGATTGAAGACCAAAACTGACCCGCTGACCTTATTTGTAAAGAGTTTTGAAGGGCCTCACCCAAAGCAATAACACCGAATAAAACTGTTTATTTCTGTCTATGTTGGCAGTGATAGTAATAATGGTGGTGGTGATGTCGGAGGGGCACGTCATTGATCTATCTTTTGTATATAATAAACTGGAAGTATAAGTATCGATTGGTTTTAGTAGTTATATTGACAAAGTTGTGTGAGGGGCCAAGCTAGAAGAGTACGAATGTCCGACAGCCAGCACACAGAGAAAATGAGTGAGAGAGAGAGAGAGCTGATCTTCTACATCCATATCAAGCATTTCGGAATAACAGAATATATAAATAAATAAATAATATTCTTGCAGAGAACAAAATCAATAACTTAACAAAACACAAATAGCGTGAAGTAAACAGCTCAGCCAGAAAAGCACGTTTTAATTCCAATAAACTTTAGACTATAATTTTCAGATTCTTTGAATTGTCTCTCCCTCCGTCACCACAAGACACACACACACAATCTTTGTTACACTCCACCATAACAGTCACACACACACACCATAACATACACTCTCACACCCTTCATCGCGCGCGCGCGCGCGCACACACACACACACACACACACACACACACACTCACACACATCCCACATACCCGTACATATCCCGTGATCGACACACACACACACAC
>NC_068988.1:92443143-92448190 GCF_001194135.2 Octopus bimaculoides
ATGAAAACATTTTTCGTTTGTTTCCCGATGCTATGACGTATTGAACCTGGAACAATTAGTTTGAAATAATATTTCTGGGGTATACTTAGATCTCTTAGACGCAGCTACACTAAAACATAATTTTCAAAAATATAATTATATTAGTCATTCATAACAAAAGGAAAAGAAAGTGAAAATTTTTTTCTTGTTTTATAAATTTTCTAACTCGACCCATGCAGGTCGATGTGCTGGCAGAACTGTTAGCACACCGGGCGAAATGCTTAGCGGTATTTCGTCTGCCATTACGTTCTGAGTTCAAATTCCGCCGAGGTCGACTTTGCCTTTCATCCTTTCGGGGTCGATAAATTAAGTACCAGTTACGCACTGGGGTCGATGTAATCGACTTAATCCGTTTGTCTGTCCTTGTTTGTTCCCTCTATATTTAGCCCCTTGTGGGCAATGAAAAAATAAGAACTGCTAGAGCGTCAGGGAAGGGGAAGGGGAAAGGCCTTGCGGCATTTGCTCCGGCTCTTTACGTTCTGAGTTCAAGTCAGGTCGAGGTGAAATTTGTCTTTCATCCCTTTCGGGATTGATAACATAGAATACCAGTCAAAAACTGGGGTCGATGGTACTGACTGAACCCCTCATTCAAAATTGTAGGCCTTGTACCGAATTAGAAACAATTTATATCCCAGCAGAGTTGGCAACGTAAGTTGCTATTGTTGTTCAATCCCGATCAAACAGATTTCGACCAAAAGCATTCTAGCTATAATTATGCCATCTTTTAGACATTGCATCTAGGAGTT
Source organism: Octopus bimaculoides (assembly GCF_001194135.2). Taxonomy (NCBI): domain Eukaryota; kingdom Metazoa; phylum Mollusca; class Cephalopoda; order Octopoda; family Octopodidae; genus Octopus; species Octopus bimaculoides. Next base: position 92,443,929 of record NC_068988.1, read on the forward strand.
CATTATCCTCCGTGTACTTTTTTTTTTCAATACAGGGTGTAACTGAGGGTGAGGGAAGCTAATTATCGCCCCTTTTGAGATATTTTTAATAGTTCAAAAGCCATTAATAACGGTGTTCTTTAACACATTCAATCTCTCTTCCATTGCCTCAATGATCATCAGTACAGTTTCAGTAACGTCAGATGCGTTGGAAATTTCTCTGTTCTGTTGCTCACCAATAGGTTTTCGCTCTTGAGGAATTTGACGAAACAATGTTATTGCTGTCGACATCAGCAAACGCTTTCGACTTCTCCGGCGTGTGAAACCCGCTGTGAAAAACTATACGCTAATACGCTCCTTCGTATATCATCTCTTGGACCAGAAACTTCTAATCAGATCGTACTATCGCAGTTTGTGCTGTCAGAGTTCTCTTGGTCTGTCCCGCGCGCTGTCAAACCCTGGTGTATCTCAGGATTCAGTTCTGTTCCTACACTTCCTCCTATACTTATATAACATACTTACTCTCACGTCCAACAACGTCCACTCTTACGCAGATATCATTCGCCATTCTTCTCTATCTTTCCCAGTCTAAACATCATCCACATCCAACCAAGGCATTTCGTATCCAACCTGCACTGACGCTAGAAAGAGAGACCTCGAAATAGCCTCTAATGGTGTCTTGCCAATCTTGTCTCTTTTATCAGTACCCCTCCCGCACCCGCACCCCCACCCCAAATCACTTAAAAACAAAGACACTGCTCATATTAGTATCAAATTTTGGTACAAGGCCAGCATTTTCGAGGGGAGGGGCTAAGTTGATTACTTCAGTGTCCAACTGGTACTTATATTATTGACCCCAAAAAGATGAAAAGCAAAGTCGAACTCGGCGGAATTTGAACCCAGAACATAAACACGGACGAAATGCTGCTAAGTGTTCGACGTGTTGATGATTCTGCCAGCTCGCTGCCTTAGACATGGCTCATATTAAGGAAACATCATCGACCTAACTATTCCTTAATGATGAACTGAACATAACTAGGGACTCCATAATCACTCCAAATGCTGTTTCTCGCTATCACAGAAGAGTTTTCATGGTGAACACACATCCTTAACATAACTGTAACCATATCTCAAAGATTTGACCTTCTTTTCAGAGCCAGAAAATTCTTCAGCTCTCAATAATTACTTCCCTCTATCCCAGAAATCTCAGTTGACACCCACAACCGAATACAACTTCTACATCCGGGGAGGTACTACTGCTACACAGACAGACGTTCTAGACTGCATCCAGAGATATGCCACTTGACAGTTCAAGTATAAAGTCACAGACAAACCAAAGCATCAAAGCCTCAGACTTGCTGTCGCATCTCTTTGCCTTTTCATCGCATCGCAATGGCCTCTGCTCTTTGCAGCTGGCTGGTCTCATACCACTCCCATCCAGGCACTTTTGACACAACCTCTCATCCCGTTGACTCCGCCCACTGTGTTTCCACTCCACCTCAGGTTTCACATTAACCACTGCGTGTCCAGTCCTTCCTTCCTTCCTTCCTTCGCAGGTCGGTCTTCTGGAATTCATTCTTTGCTTCTGCCTTTCCTGTAATCATCGACTTGCAACAGTTTAAGAAATGTTAACAAGACGAGTCTCACTGGTCCCGCAGGGAACTATGAAAACCAAAGGTATTGCTCCTACTTCCAGACCTAGTAATTAAAAAAATATATATGGCGTCTCACTTGTGCATAAAGAAGTAGTTTGGGGGTAGTCAGGTATCATTAGAATCCCTAAAAGAATCAAGAGGGGATAATAAAAAAATACAAAAATGCCAGAGTCGAACGAGAAATTTCTCGCCAATCAAGACTTAATTGTTAACAAGGAAAGATTAACAGGAGAGAGAAAAAAAAATGGTATTTAAAAGACTGTTCATATTTTTTTGCCAAAAACACATGCAGCATTTACTAGAATCTTATAAAGCCATAAATATGAATCATAATTAATTGCTTCACGGATAGATATGAACCGCTATAGAAACTATTTCGCCCAGTGGTTTCTAATCTTTTCTATTCCCCACATCCTCCGGAAATGTTTGATTGATTTTCGCACCCCTACAAAAGTAATATTAGATTTGAAGAAGAAAAATCCTTTGAAGATGAAAAAGCTAATTTTCTAATAACGAATTTATTATTTTTTTAAATTGGACCACATGCAGTAATGTGGGGAAGGGGAACAAGTTAAACTAAAAAAAAAAAAAATTGACTGAGTGCATAAAATACAAATATAAATTGAACAAGTAAAACAAAACGAAATAGAAAAAAAACTGTAAATAGTGAAATCATGGAATCAATCAGAATTGCGAAGATGAAATGAATGACTTCATTGTTCCTGCTTTTCATTCATGAATTTATCAAATCGTGGGGTTTTTTTCTTCTTAACCGTGATCCACAAGTTTTCCTGTGGATATAGGTAATTCAGTAGATTTTGTCTGGAGTGAGAAAAGAAAACTGAATCCAGATTCATACAAGTATGTCGTTGCAGATGGCATGAGGATACTTATTGGTAATAATCGTTTAAGAGTAAAATCTATATATTTCTTGCGATCCTTCCTTGTGGTATTCTAACTACATGTCCGTAATACTGGAGTTGTGACCTCTCAACGCGGAGAAGTGGCGGCTTGACCTGGAGACACTCCCTGATCTCCGGGCTATGCTTTCTGTTGAGAAACGTTACTTCAGAGATCCTTCGGAGGAAACCCATTTCGGCCGTTTGTATTTGTGATCTTACTGTTTTCGTTATTACTTAATATTCATGACCATAGGTGAGGATAGTTACGAAAGCAAAATTGAAGATAACGAGTTTAGCTTTGCTTCTGAGGATCGAATTCTGGTACAAGGCCACAGGGCCACAAGAGTGGATGCAAGTCAGTCACATCAATCCTCATTATTCGATTGATACTTTATTTTATGGACCACGGTAGGATGAAAGGTAAACTTGACTTCAGCGGTATTTGAACTCAGAACGGAAAGAGTTGAAAGGAATGCCGCTGAGCATTTTGCCCGACATGCGAACGATTTTGCCAACTTGCCTCCTTAATTCATTAATTAATGATGGTTTCAAATTTTGGCACAAGACCACTAATTTTGGGCATAGGACAGACAAGTCGGTTACATCGACCCCTGCACTCAACTGCTACTTATTTTATCGATCCCGCAATGACGAAAGGCAAAGTCGACCTCGGCAAAATTTGAATTCAGAGTGTAAAGACGGACGAAGTGCCGCTAAGCATTTAGCCCGGCGTGCTAACGATTTGGCCAGCTTGCCTCCTTAATTCATTAATTAATAATGACCCCTGTGATGTGACATTTCTTAAGTTTATTTTATTTACATAAAACCCCAAATGAAAAGAAATTTCCAAATTTCACGTTCGATTTTAGCACCTTTGATTAGTTTTTTTCCCAGATTCTTATCAGGACCCTTTTATAGTGCATGAGAGTACTTAAATTTGGTGGCGTGATAATTACGATGACAATAGTGGTGGTGGTGGTGGTAGCTACGGTGTTGGTTGCTGGTATTTAGCGGTTATGGTGATGGTGGTGGTAGCTGTGGGAGTCATGTTTACTGCAAGGTTCGTAAAATCCCCCCTCCCCTATCCTTTCTACTAAACGCACAAGGCCTGACATTTTTGCGGAAAGTATTAGTCGATTTCATTGACCGCAGTGTTTCACTGGTACTTAATTTATCGACCCCGAAAGGATGAAAGGCAAAGCCGAACTCGGCAGAATTTGAACTCAGAACGCAAGGACGGACGAAATGCCGCTACGCATTCTGCCTGGCGCGGTAACGATTCCGCCTGCTCGCCGATGAAACCTACTAATAATAAAAGTTTAAATTTCAACATAATCTTGTTTTCAATACTTTGTATGTGTAAGGCGATGAGCTGGTAGAATTGTTAGCACAACGGGCGAAATGCTTAGCGTTATTTCGTCTGTCTTTATGTTCTGAGTTCAAATTCCGCCGAGGTCGACTTTGCCTTTCATCCCTTCGGGGTCGATAAATTAAGTACCAGTTGCGTACTGGGTCGAGCTAATCGACTGGCCCCCTCCCCCAAAATTTCGGGCCTTGTGCCTAGAATAAAAAAGAATACTGTATGTGTGTGCGCGCGAGTATGTAAAGCGAACTTCTTGACCACATAACCATGCCTGCGGTCATTTAGCATTTTTTATGAAGTAGTATATAGGCAAATGCAATAGGGTTTCGATCTCTGGTTTGATGTAATGCATGAAAGTTAATT
>NC_068988.1:92449556-92452402 GCF_001194135.2 Octopus bimaculoides
TATATATATATATATATATATATATATATATATATATATCCTCGGTATTTAATAGATCAATTGATAATACATCGTTAAACTCCTGTATATTATTACAACACAGTAAACATTCTGGTGCTACTTAAGTATTTACACACACATACACACACACACACATGCACGCACGTACAAATGCATACAGATACACCACTCACTCTCTCTCTCTCTCTCACACACACACACACACCCACACCCACATGCACGCACGCACGCACACACGCACACGCACACGCGCACACACACACACATACACACACACACACACACACACACACAAGACCTTTATCTAATTAACAAACCTTATTAGCTGGAACGTGGGGGTGAGCGAATCCAATGACAAATTCTTCAGTTGTGTAGCGGTGTTAATAACGAATTCCTCCAAAGTAGAATGCAAAAGCACTCGTAGAAGAGACAATTGCTGGATTTGCGATTTAAACTTAGTTCCTTTGCCTCTAAATAAATATTGATTTCAAATTTTGGCACAAGGTCACCAGTTTTAAGGAAGCGGGTAAATTGATTACTTTGACCCCAGTGTTTAACTGGTATCTATGCTATCGATCAAAAAAAAAAAAGAAAAAAAGATGAAAGATAATATCGACCTGGGCGGAATTTGAACTCAGAACATAAAAAGCCAGAGTAAATACCACTGAGCAGTTTGTCCGGTGACAATTCTGCCAGACCACCGCGTAAAATAAATGAATGAATAAATAATGAATTGCTAATTGTAAGCGTGTGGAGGCGCGTGGCTTAGTGGTTAGGGTGTCAGCACCATGATCGTAAGATTGTGGTTTCGATTCCTGGACCGGGCGACGCGTTGTGTTCTTGAGCAAAATACTTCATTTCACGTTGTTCCAGTCCATTCAGCTGGCAAAAATGAGTAACGCTGCGATGGACTGGCGTACGCCATTGAAACCGAGAAACATACGCCATTGAAACCGAGAAACATACGCCATTGAAACCGAGAAACATACGCCATTGAAACCGAGAAACCGGGTCCATGAGCCTGGCTAGGCTTTAAAAGGGCGCATTTATTTTTAATTATTTAATTGTAAGAGTACAGAGGCGAAAGCCTGCATTCTACTTTCAAAAAGATTAATTGTGATTGGATTAGTTTTGATAAAACCAAATATATCATTGGCCTCTGTTTTGAATCATCAAAATATGTTAGTTTTGTGCTGGAAAAGCTTTACGTAAGACAAACATTACACACATTATGATTTATCTTAGTGGTACGCTGCAAGGAGTATCTAGGTTAGGCACGGGCAACCTTGTTTTTGAGAAGCGGGCCGCATGAGACATGGCTAATCATCAGGTCGGCCATACTGCCAAAGAAAATTCAAGATAATTTTTTTCTTCTTTTTGTTAAGCGTTCTATTCAGAAAACCCTGCAGATAATAGGTTGCCCTTGCCTGATCTTGGGGCTCTGCAGATTTATAAAAATATAATTTAAGGTTTTAGAAAATTCATGTTTATGCTTGAGCCTCTTGATAAACATCGTTATTAATAATTTTGTTCCACACAAGTATAATGATATTGACACCATTAAAAGGAGAATTCTTCTCCATTCACTTCTGGCGACTGTAGCGTTGTTCAGGAGGAATTGATGACATCAGACGGTATCTAACGATCAGGAGAAGATGAGCAGTGGTGGCCAAATTACTGCGCATCTACTTTACTTTCTTCCCAGATACACAGGATTCTTTTCTACTCTAGGCACAAGGCTCGAAACTTTGGGGAGGGGCCAGTCGATTAGATCGACTCCAGTACGCAACTGGTCCTTAATTTATCGACCCCGAAAAGATGAAAGGCAAAGTCGACCTCGGCGGAATTTGAACTCAGAACATAAAGACAGACGAAAGACCGCTAAGCATTTCGCCCGGCGTGCTAACGTTTCTGCCAGCTCACCGCCTTCCAGATACGGAGAATTGAAGTAATGATCCATATTTGACAAAATTGTGATCCAGTCTTGCTGATTTAGTGTTTTATATACTTGACACCGTTACTTTAAGTTCATGCAGTGAAGTTGGAACATTTAAGTTCGGAGAAACAATTTGGTATGGCCTTTGTCAATACATTTAGGTGATGCATTTGACAGACGATTCAGTAGAATTTTCCAAATGCTCTTGCTGTCTTTCCAGTAAGGCATATTTTTCGTTTAAAGTAGGATTTTCACCCTCAAATTTAATTGGCACTGTTCCCATCTTTGTGTAACCAAAGAGCTTTCAAATAAATTCGAAGAAATTTTCTTGGAAGAGTGATTCATTCTTAAATCGACGATACTTGATGTCGCAAAAGAAAATCTTGACTCACATCAGAGACAGTAAGTAACACGATTGGTTTGACGAAAACGATCACATAACAAAAGCTTTAATTGCAGAGAGAAACGGAAAAGCTAAATTTGACAAAAGAAAATAATCCGAATTCCAAAGTTAAAGACAAGAGTTTATTGATAATTGCTAGCCTGGGGTTAAATAACACAACTCATCATCATCATCATCATCATCATCATCATCATCACTATAATTACTACAGCTATTAGCAACACCGTCATGAAAATCACTTCATCCACCACGACTCATCACCGCTGTCAGAACTAACACAGCCACAGCAATTGCCATTGGTCATCATAATCTCCACAGCCATTAACACAGACCCCCCCACCTCCACAAGCAGCACTGTCCCTACTACTACTACTACTACTACTACTACTACTACTACTACTACTACTATTGCTACTACTACTACTATTGCTACTACTACTACTACTACTACTACTACTACTACTACTACTACTACTACTACTATTG
>NC_068988.1:92452484-92455343 GCF_001194135.2 Octopus bimaculoides
ACTGTCCCTACTACTACTACTACTACTACTACTACTACTACTACTACTACTACTATTGCTACTACTACTACTATTGCTACTACTACTACTACTACTACTACTACTACTACTACTACTACTACTACTACTGTCATTATAACCAATTTCTCCGCTACCATTACCGTCTTCATAACCACCAGTAACACCGTGACCATCACCGCCAACACGGCCGTCATCGCTGCCGCCACCGCTGCCTCCACCACCGCTGCCTCCACCATCCCCACCGTCACACCTATCACCGCCACAGCGACCACCATTAATACCACCGTTACCACAGCAACCTAATGGTACCGGTGTTGCTGCTAGTGCTGGTGACTGTTGTGCTTCTGGTGACGGTGGTGACCTATTAGCGTTGTTTAATCCTCGGCCAGCTCCTTGTCGAGATGACTTTGCTCAATGGTGCTTCAGTGACGACCATCCCAACTTTTCACATATCAGGAACAAAGCACAGGCTGGCTGCGATTGAGGAAGATGGCGACCGCGTACAAGCTTTCTCGCTGTTGTTGTTTAGCTGCCATGTTAGCCCTGATCAAGCAGACCTATAATTGGAGGCACTCCAGCTGTAGCTATCTGGTCTTTTTCTACAGGAACAGAAGCTTTGGATCTTCTTGGTTTGACGGGTTTGACACTTGTTTTCTTAACGAAACACTTTCTAACTTGGGACACTGGTAGAATGTGTCATATAAAACATCTTTTTCTCTTAGCCTTCTTAACAAAAGTTAGACGTCAGTGATAGACGTTAGTGATTGGTTGAAATTACCGAAATACGACAACTTTTTACATGAAATAACTTCGAATACAAAATTTTTTATCTGTTCTATAATACAAAATATACAAGTGTACGAAGTTTGAGAGTGTTTCGGTACCAAAAACACTACATAAAACATTAAAGAAAAATGTTGCCCGTCAAGCCAAAAAGATCCGAAGCTTATATTATGTGACGTATGCTTTTTTTTAAAACGACAGGATGTTGTGATTTGAGAGAGATTTGACTGACATGTCTAGCAACCGAGCGACCACATGTGGATTCCCTTGTAGGCTGGGATGGTTATAGCGACGAAGGTGGCTATGGTGACGTTGGTATTGATATGTTGAGAGTGGTTTTGAAAGTGATATTTCACAACATACGAGGGGGTGCTGAAAAGTTTCTGGCTGTTCTTTTACAGGGCTTAGAATCGAAGGACTGCTGCAATAAGTGTGTGAATCTGAGAGGGGAATATGTTGAATAAAATCATAATTAACTGATCCTCCGGCATTTTCTTTTCCCCCAAACCAGAAACTTTTCAGTACCCTCGTGTGTGTATACTACCATAACTAGCACAACTGCTACAATCAATATTATGTATGTATGTATGTATGTGGTGTTGGTTTGTTTATTTTCCCGTAACTTAGCGTTTCGGCAAACGGATTCTGAAACAATAAATACCAGGTTTTAAAAAGAAAAGTACTGGGGTTGATTTGCTCGACTAAAGCACTCCAAGACAGTACCGCAGCATGTCTGCAGTCCAATGATTGAAACAGGTAAACGATGAAAGACTAAGGATAGTCTTTATCAGTTTGTCAGGATTAAGAGCGTGTGGCGGATAAACTGGTGTGAGACCCTGGACACAGCACTTTTATGTGACACCAGGGAGAAACATTAACAATACCGAGGTGAAAGATATAAAAATAACAGAGGTAAACATTGGACACAAATGTTTATTACTCTCCAATGTATCCTTAATAATGTGACAGTATCTAAATGGTGATGACGACGAAGTAGCGAAGTTGGATATCAATGAAGACACATCGCCAGATGAATATATTTTCCGATCACAGTTCATTTCTTCGCCAGTCCACGTTTAAATTTGCTTAGTTCATTAATCTGTGAAATATTAAAAATTTAATTAAAATATCAGTGTTCTACAAGTGAATGAGAAAAAATTAATAAATCTATGTAAAAGAGCAACAATTTTAAAATCAAATCCTCTATTAATGGAGATATTTATGGATGGTAGCCATACTCATAAATTGTGGCTTTGTCAAGTTACTTCCACTAAATATAGGTTGAAAAAACAAACTATATATAGTTGCTACGTTTGCAACAAAAGGACACTTTAAAGTTCAGTGAAATATAGTTATGATATTAAAGCAACATCTTACCGACAATACTGAACAATCTCAGGATCTGAAATAGCTACAGTGAAATTAAAGCTATATCTTCGCTTTAAAACGAGTATTTATTGACGAAAATACTCTGACATGCCGGTATGATAAATGGATGTAACATTTTGTATTCCTATCAAATAAATTTATTCGACCTAAAATGAAGAGGCAATACTTTTATGCCTAAACATCTGAACTGGTATACATGCATACATACATACATATACATACATGGCGATTGTTCATTCTTCACAGCTTATTACCATTGCCTTGTACTTCTTTTTTTTGTCAAGGTAATTTCTGATTTTCTATCCATGACAATTCAGTCCCATTGGAGATCTGCGTGGTTTGAAGCATAGGTGACACACAGTTGAAGCATAGGTGACACACAGTTGCAGCATAGGTGACACTTCAACCATGTAACGACACACGTGCTTTTCCTGCACTGTTCTTTTCTTTTCTTTTCCTCTTTCTGACGAAGAACCATGCTCGAAACGTCACACCACCTCTTTTTTTACCCTGTCTTAAACTTTCTCTGAGCGCCAACCTAATTATACATTCAATGTGTACGTCCTTTTGACTTTTGTTGCTTTGCCTGTTTTTGTCTTTATTTTTCGTTTGCCTATATAAATGTATATCCTCTCTCTCTCCCCTCTCTCTCTCCCCCTCTCCCTC
>NC_068988.1:92455918-92457446 GCF_001194135.2 Octopus bimaculoides
GTTGAACGTTTGATAAAAAAAAAAAATTAAAATTAAAATAAATAAAATAAAAATAAAAAAAGATAAAAACATGTTTATTCAATATGAAATGCATAGGCTTCTCACTAGAAATGAATTTTCTTTCGGAATCAAGTGAATGGAATCACTGAAATAATGGATAGAAATATGCGGTGAGAATATTGTAACGTAGCGAAAGTCATGAAAATTAGTTGTGTTAGATGTGTAGCTGGAGAGGCACTGGGTACACCTACACAAATGTGCCTCAGATGACAACTTTGTTTCCTCGTAAATTAACTTGCAGAAAATGGATCAATCATTTAATGAAATTTTCTGTGGCAAAGAAGTATGCTTCCAACCGCATGGTTTCGGGTTCAGTCCCACTGCGTGGCACTTTGGGCAAGTGTCTTCTACTATAGCCTCGGGCCGACCACAAACTTGTGAGTGGGCTTTGGTAGACGGAAACTGAAAGAAGACCGTCGTGCGTGTATGTATGTATGTATGTATGTATATACCAAAACGGGTGGGCTGTTATAGATTATTATAATTTGAATTAGAGCAGTGGTTCTCAACTATTTTTTTCCTATAGACTCCTTTGGTTCCTATTTTATTCTCCTGGACCTCCATAGCCATGCAGTGTATATATAAAAAAAATCCAACTGTATTTTTATAATTAAATATTAGGAACAGAATAAAAGAAAATTAAATACTTTGTGTATTGTAGAAGTATAAGAAATTTATTGCTCATAAAAGGGCCATATGGAACCCAGTTGAGAACCATTGACTTAGAAGCACGGGTGTGGCTGTGTAAGAAGTTTGCTTCCCAACCATGTGCTCTTGGGTTCAATCCTATTGTGCATTACCTTGAGCAAATGTCTTCTACTATACTCTCGTGCCATCACAGCCCTGTACGTGGATTTGGTAGACGGAAACTGAAAGACGCCTGTCATGTGTGTGTATATATATGACTTTTTCTTCCGTTGAGAGCTTATATGCCCTAATATTAGACTATTTTCTGTAGTCATTACACGGTGATTGCTTATAAGCTCTAAGCTTATGAAATATTATTATTGGGGTTTTCCACGAGTAACCTTCAAAGCGCCTCCCCTATTGGGAGTTTTTACTTGTTATATTGTTATTTTCGTTATGAAATGTTTATACAGACTTTTTTTTTTGCAAAACCCTTTATTTATCGTCTTGTGTTGTCCCTTAATGTTTTGATTTATATTAGCCCTTGTGGTCAATAAAAAGAATTAATTATTATTACTATTATTTACAGAATTGTAAAAATCGACATTGCTTACCAAAAACCATCGCAGATATATATATATGTCGAAACGCCGGTGTTAAAACGTGGGTGGCTGATGAAGGAGAATGTTCTCTATGTGGCTCGTGTGTTCTCGTCTACGTTTGTTTGCAATGTCCTGTACCCAGATATGCACCTATACATACAGGTGGATGTCGGTATGCACATACCTGTACGTATATATGCATATACTCATTTACTATTTGTTTATATATATATATATAT
>NC_068988.1:92457482-92458742 GCF_001194135.2 Octopus bimaculoides
CTACATATGGGGAAAATCGGTGTGTGTTTGTTTGTGGCGTTGTTAGCTAACTCCTCCTACATCGTTTTATTGATTTTGATGAAACTTGACACGCGAGTAGAACTCATGTCTGGAAGCCTCATGACATACTCAGATTATTGAAAAAAAATTGATAATACAGCTCCTGGAAGGGATCTTTATATCTATCTCATATAACTGATTCTTTTTAACACTCAAGGTAAATAACCCATAGCACCTGCACAATATTTTTTAAACACTCAAGGGAAATAACCCATAGCACCTGTACTTACAGCTGTTAGTTTTTAGCGAAGTGATCAATATTTGATTCGCACCATCAGCGGACCTAATTCTGCATTTCACTACTCACAGTTTTGAACTGCTAAACCTTATTATTGCACTTTGTTGATGCATGTACACTTTCAATACCTATAACTCCGATAAGTCTGTATTTTTCCAGTTAAAAGTTTTCTATGACACTACATAAATTTTTGATTCCAGAACGTATTTAATAAGTGTGTCCTAATACAATAAATTCATACTTTGAAAGTTTAAAATTCTTAAAAAATGAAACCAAACTTCCACACCACATTCATTTGGGACACCCTGTATCACTTATACTGATTTTACAATTCATAATATTTATTGCTTATTTACAGTTCATACAACATTTTCATGAAAATAATTGAGCCATCGAATTTAGAAATATTTTACAGGTTTCATTGTTTATGCTCGATTACTTTGAATATTGATTTTTTTGTGTGTTCAATTTCTAATTTTTGCAGACAATATCACTTTTATACTTTATTTGACACGTGAGTAGAACTCATGTCTGGAAACCTCGTGACATACTTAGATTGTTGAAAAAAATCGATAATACAGCCCCTTCAATGGATCCTTCTGTCTACTACATATTATTAATATTTTATTCAAATGACTCAAGGGAAATAACCCATACGACCTGCAGTTTTTAGCGAAGCGATCAATATTTGATTCGCACGATCAGCCGACCTAATTCTGCATTTCACTACTCAGTTTTGAACTGCTAAACATTATTATTACACTTCATTGATTTGAATCTTAAACATTAAAGACTTCCTTCATACATTTCTATACATACTTTTTTGAATGCCCATTGCTCCGATAATTCTGCATTTTTACAGTTTTTACTTTTTCTATGACAGTAGATAAATTTTCTATTCCACAACGTATTTCTAGTGGCTTCATGCAGGCATAGCGTGGATTCGATCACTTTACAACTGT
>NC_068988.1:92459071-92459908 GCF_001194135.2 Octopus bimaculoides
GTTCTTGAGCAAGACACTTTAATTCACACTGCTCCAGTTCACTCAGCTGTAGAAATGAGTTGAGACATCACAGCTGTATCGGCCCCTTTCCCTTTCCCTTGGATTACACTGGTGGCGTGGAGAAGGGAGACCGGTATGCATGGGCGACTGCTGGTCTTCCATAAACAGCCTTGTTCGGACTTATGCCTGGAAGGGTAACTTTCTCGGTGCAATGGTCGGTCATGACCGAAGGGAAGGTCTCAGCATATATATATACATACAGGAGTGGGTGCTGAAAAGTTCCTGGCTTTAAGTAACTGAAAATACTTATTGCAGTGGCCCATCAGTTTTTCTAACCCCGTGTTAAAGAACACGGAAGATTGGGCCTCCAACCAGGCTTTTCGCGACACCCTTAAAGCCAGGAAATTTTCAGTATCCCCTCGTATATATATATATATATATATATATATATATACATGTATGTATGTGTGTGTGTGTGTGTGTGTATCACGTAATCGTCCAGTCTATCAGATGATATTATACATCGCTGGTCACAATGTGATTTGTATTGTTTTAGTCTTCGAATGACGCCATCCTGCTAGCTAGGCGAGCCAGACAACATTCCCCCCACCAATGATCGAAAGTGTGGGAGGGCTGGAGCAACGCGAAATGAAATATTTTACTCAAGAACACAACGTGCAACCCAGTCTAGGAAACTAGCGATCGTGAGTGCCATACCCAAACTACTAGAGCACGCGGCTTCAAAGGCGAGCGCGCGCACACACACACACACACATACACGCTCGCACGCACGCACACACACGCACACATACACGCTCGCACGCTCGCACACACACA
>NC_068988.1:92460725-92463693 GCF_001194135.2 Octopus bimaculoides
GTGGTGGTGGTGGAGGCGATTATGATAATTGTAATATTAGTAGTCGTAGTGATGAAGGTGGTAGTGGATGGTAGTTGTGGTGGCGGCGGTGATGATAGCTGTGAAGGCAGTGGGGATAGTGACGAAGGTGGTGGCGGCGGCAGTGGTGATGATTGTGGTGAAGGCTGTAATGGTGACGGTAATGGAGATGGTTGTGGTAGAGATGACAGTGTTGTTGTTGGTTGTGGTAGCGATGATAACAGCGGCGGTGCAGATGGCGATGATGGTGTACAATGGTGGTGGTGATGGAGGTGATGATGTGAAATTGGACAATGATGGCGGCGCTGATTCGCGAATTGCGACCTGTTAGCAAAAAAATTCTTTGCAGTGTGCATTTCCACAATTTCATTGTTGATCGTCAATATATGTCAATTACGATTTCCGTTATGTCACAAATGGAGGGTTATGATTGGTTGAAGTTACCAAAAATTTCAGCTTTTACATTAATGTGATTTTCGTAATTAGCATGCAAAACTACATATACTCTTTACTCTTACTCTTTTACTTGTTTCAGTCATTTGACTGCGGCCATGCTGGAGCACCGCCTTTAGTTGAGAAAATCGACCACACGTAGAAAATTTCTCAAAATCAAATTCTGTTACTCTCAACCGATAAAGATCCCTGGAGTTTACATGCAGACTACTGAGTTTCTATAAAAAATATGAGACCGTACTACTCTGTCCTGCAATGAAACTATACTGCTTCGCACGACAGTCAAACTGTTTTGTGGCACACTGAGACTGGACTGTTCTCCATCATAACGAAACTGTGCTGTTCTCTAGAGACTTTACTGTTTTTCATCACACTGTACCATACAGACGTATTATTTTGCATCATATTGCGACTGAACCGTTCTGTACAATATTGAGGTTGTACTGCAGTATTCTACACTCATGCTATACTACATGAATGCAGTGTGCTACATTCATGCTATACTACTCAGTACCACATTTTCAAAGTGCACTGGTCTGAAACAGACAGAAACTATTATTCTGTACAAACCAAACGTCCTGCCATATTAGTAATGTTGTATTGTATTGATACCGTATTGCTCTGTGAAGAAATGGAGAAGTAACATTCCAGATTGATCTGTTCATACGACAAGTAATAATTCTTTGTACTAAAGGTACAAGGCCTGGAATTTTGTGGTGGTAGTAATTAGGAGACTAATCTCAGGGCCCAACTGGTACTTATTTTATCGACCGCGAAAGGATGAAAGGCAAAGTCGACCTCCACGGAAATTGAAGTGAGGACGTAAAGCCGGAAGAAATGCCTTGCCGGCTTTTTGACCGGTGAGCTAACTATACTGCCAACTCACCGCCTTTATCCAACGAGTCATATTGCTATCCATTGTATCTCACATCGCACCATATGGAACCGCTTATTTGTACAATTATGAAGGCGACGAGCTGGCAAAATCGTTAGCAAGCCGGACAAAATACTTTACGGCATTTCGTCCGTCTTTGCATTCTGAGTTCAAATTCCGCTGAAGTTAACTCCGCCTTTCATCCTTTCGGGGTCGATAAAATAAGTACCAGATGAGCAATGGGGTCGATGTAATCGACTTACTCCTCTGCCGAACTTGCAGACCTTGTGTCAAAATTTGAAACTGTCATTATTATTATTATAAAGGATAATGTTTATCCCCATTTAAAAGTGACTCTTTTATCAGAACACAGAATACTGCGATAGTTAACATGACAGAATCTCTCAGATGGTTTTGTGGTGAACTGGACTGTTCACTTTTATTTACATTACTAGCGGGAGACAATCACCGCTATCGCCACCGCCACCGCCACCGCGAGAACCACCAGATCATGTGATTTCCGCTTTCCTTGGCTGACGATATGTGCATCTCTGATCACGAGCAGAAGTAGTGGGGGAGCATCATAGCCATGTGTTGAGAGGAATTCTTTGGGCTTTGGATAATTCACCTTTGGAAACATGGGTGTTTCGTTCAACATCCTCAGACAACCCTTATTCAGAGATCTTTTGAGCGGAGTGTGCCTTGGGTATGTGCTGTGGTTTGCTGTGATGCTCTTATGGTTACTGTATTGAAAGTGTTTTGCGTAGGATGTGTGCAGTGCCCAGTAGTGCAATTTTCTGTATGTTATATATATTTGTAAGTCCTGGTGTTTTTGTTATGTATTTGTCTGAATATTTTTTTATTATACCTAAGGCACCTACTATGATAGGAATTGTTTCTGTTTTTAGATTCCACATTCGAGTTACCTCTATTTCCAGGTCTTTGTATTTTGAAAGTTTTTCCATTTCTTTTAGAGAAACGTTGTCATCTGCTGGTATTGATACATCAATTAGAAAGCATTTTATTATTATTATTATTATTATTATTATTATTATTATTATTATTATTATTATTATTATTATTATTAAGAAATTACGTTGCGATGAATGTAATTCTGTCCTTAGAGATAGGCATTTTTTTCATTGAAGATAAACATGAAAATAATACACAAAACTGATAAAGTATCAAATGACATGATTGCTCGTTTATGTTTCATTGAGTTTGTTTGAAAATTATTGAAATTATATGAGAATCAGAGACAGGTCGAAAGATGAGACAGTGTGAAGAAAATATCGATGACTTTTGACTAGGAACGTGACGAAATTGCTTACAGAAAGAGGAAAGAATTGATTAAATCTACCCTCAATATACTACTGGTATTTGTTTATCCTCAAGCAACAGAGAATAAGAAGTTATTGCGAGATTTGACCGCAGATCAAAATATTAAGTAATTTTACTATCAAAACGATAATTTATATATGAATATATTATTTCTTTCTCCGCGTCTTTCTTTAACTCTCTCTCTCTCTCTCTCTCTCTCTCTCTCTCTCTCTCTGTATTTTTCTTTCTCTTTGTCTCTGTCCACCTCTCTCTTTCTCCTTCGGAAGAAGAGTAGGTGTCCAA
>NC_068988.1:92463703-92463950 GCF_001194135.2 Octopus bimaculoides
TCCAAAAACACTACATACTTTTACTCCTCGACATTTGTACAACTGTATGTATACTCATATATGTATATGTGTGTGTGTGTGTGTGTGTTGAGCGCTTTAGAGCCGATGATGTGATGTAACTGAATACATATTACAAAACAGATGTAAACCTATGGAATAAATATTTTTACCTCACACTTCTGAATTTGTTTATATGTGTATGTGTGTATGTACGTGGGTATATATATATATATATATATATATATAT
>NC_068988.1:92464074-92466394 GCF_001194135.2 Octopus bimaculoides
ACACACACACACACACGAAATATATATATTTAATACATTATATGTCCCAATCTATATTACTACTTACATTTACCTGCTACATAAATACGGTATAGCAAAATTCCATTCGAAATTAATTCTGTGTCGACGACATTCCAGTGAGAAGGACTGACCAATCCTTTCTGCAATAAGCATGTTCATTAATAGGCATGGACTTCCTAGTGTAACATAGTCGAGAAATTACCTTACTTTTTAGCGGCAACAAATTGTTTTGTATCCATGGAACGTATGCAGGCAGGTCAGTTGAAGTTTACCTCTCTTCTAGAGAGGATTACCAAATGAAAGACTTGCCACAAGAAGAAATTCAATTTTAACAACCTACAGTAAGAAATATTCGTAAATCTAGAAAATGTCCACCTTTTACATTTGAAGATTTTAGAGATACATATAGATAGGTGTAACCTTAAAATGTCTTTAACATTCACAATGAAATCACAAATAACTGGAATTTGCTTTGCTAATGTCCAGTTACAAACAAATATTCACTAAACTAATTCGACAGATGTCAATATTTTTTAGATTTTATTTGATTGCATGTATCACAGATGCAATAAGGTTATATCACTGCGCAACTGTAAACCTTACCGTTGTAATCGATTTAACATTTGTAAAGATTTACAGCAAACTTAAGACAATGCAAGAAAGTATTTTACATCAAACGAAGCGTTTCGTAGAACTGGAATAAAATGCAGGAATTTACTGTCCATTCCGACCACAGTGTTATTCCTTCCAAGCTCACTGCCAATTTTCTTTCTCTCTTTCTCGCTAGCTATAATTGAGTTGTGAATTGCAGTATTAAAAATGTTTTAATCAACATAGAAACAAGGTAAACTTAGAGAAATAATTTGTCTTCTATCGAGATAATCTTTTATGAAAAGAAGCTAGTGTCGGTAATCAATAAAGACTATGATATACTGCTAAATAGAAAAGTTATTTGCAGCTAGAAGCTCGGTTACACTTATTTAAATAGAAATAAATCTATTTTAGCCAAATTTGAAGAAATCGATAAACATTTTCCATAAAACTTTGGAGTATTTGATGATTTGTTCTTCATGAAAATATTAAAGACATCCTTGCCTAGTTTTACCATTATCTCTGGCAGAAAAGTCTTTTGAAATATGTTGTGAGAAATTACACGTTGGTTGAATTTCATTTGGGGATAAAAAGAAAACTGTATAAAGAAATCAATTTAAAATATTGATTTAAGTTCTCTTTCTTCTCTCTCTATTTTCTCTTCTGTTTACTAATAATTTTATGTTGTTGTCGTTGTAATTGTTATTGTTATCGAGTCGTCGTCGACGTTGTTGTTTTTGTTGTTGATGTTGATGATGATGTTGATGTTGTTAAAGTCTAGAAAATAAACATTGTTCAGTCATCATAGGAAATAAAGACTGTTGAGAATTAAGCATAAACAACTTCTAGGCTATTTTATATGGTAACAGCCAAGAAGCCACGCAATCCTAAGTGTACACCATACATGACATCTATCGGTCATTCCGTTATATTATGTCTGGCAGAATGGTTACCTTTCATGAGTTTCAGATTACCAACACATTTTCATGTATATATAGTTACATAGGAGGAATCCAGGTGAGCAGATATGAACATAATGATGCAAATAATCAAATAAAACTGCTTGGGCTAGATATATAAAATATGCATACAAGAGAGTGAAAACTAAGACTGAAAATATTCAGACAATGAATATTCATGTATAAATATATAAATATTCATATATTAACAGAACAGACTTACACAGAGTAAAAAATTAAGGGGAGAATATATGGTATTGCAGATTCGATTGCTGTTTCTGTGGGCTGAGAATTACGTTATAATGTTGGCATATGTAGTTCGTTAAAATTCAAGGATATGCAACCAGTTGTGAGAGCATATAAATATTAGGTAAATCCAGCCTCCGTCTTCATGTTAGAGAGATAGGTAGTCCTTGGTAAAGATTTCGGAGTGTAAATTCAAATCATTTAGGTGCTGCTAAGTGTTTTCTATACTGAGCATCTCTGGATCTATCTATCTATCTATCTATCTATCTATCTATCTATCTATCACATTCAATAATACTATAAAAAGAAAGATACTCTCAAGGTGAAATCAAAATTTGATGACCCTACAAGACTAGGTGAAAGCGCTAATTTATAAAACATGTGACATATGAATAAAAATCTGTAAATGTACAACCATCCAGACATCTGAGTACCTGATTATTATTTTTTCTAATATATAATTCCTGTACATCACCTCCAAACCTTCCAATATATAAATATAT
>NC_068988.1:92467003-92470723 GCF_001194135.2 Octopus bimaculoides
TGTGTAAATATATATATATATATATATATATACATATATTTTCAAAAAGGAAATTTATTTAAAACTTTATTGAAAGTCTTATTAGCTAGTTACACCCTATTCTAAAGTAATCCGCGTCGCATCGGTGGAGCGTATAACTTCCATGTTGAGAAAGACCGATCTAAGCCGTTGTATCATTATCATGGCCTCTACATGTAGTAGAGACGCTCACCGCAACACGAAAGACTTCGAAGAGATTCTGCAAATGCGCCGCAAGCACTTCCAGTGGAAACGTTGCAGACGCTGAATATTTTTGCACTATGTTATCTGTGTCTCACACAGATATAGCAATGCAGTAATCATACATAAATGATGCATTCTGTTTTTGTACTGACTTTGATATCGAATGTGACCCACTTTCCATATGTAACGGCAGCTTTTGAAATTCGGTAGCTGATTTCTTCATCCAAGGTGCTGCATTGGTAACATGTTCTACCGAGGTTTATAAATTTACATTCGACCTTTTATCTTCCCTTAACATAAATAGTTGGTGGATGATATGGTCTTCCCGATATTGGTTGGTACATCACAACTGTAGCTTTTTAACATTGATTGTTAATCCAGACTCGTCACATACTGCAATCAATATCAGCAAGTCAATCAATATATGCAAGTCAGTTTCAGCAGGAGTAACTAGATCACATATAACAACTCACGGCGTTCTTTCAGGGTGCGTGAAATGGACTCATGTTAAACAGTTTTCCTATTGTACGACACCTCAAGTAAAGCCCACTGTTGTTATTAGCTAATGAACTATTCGATACAAAAGCGAAATATAAGGCTAAATTAGTTGAAGCAAGCAGATCACTCTGCTTTACTCTATTCTAAACAAAGAATGAGTTTAGCCGTTTTCCATTAAATCAAATTTATGTTTTCAGATTTTCATTTGCATGACAGCCCACTTTCAAGAGTTCGTTTCAAAGATGCTCCTGGTTACCAGTCAAACACCTTTGTGAGGTCCATAACTCAAAGGTGCAAATGATACTAAAACGTCGCCTGCATTAGATCACTACATTAGTCTCCTCCGAGATTAATAGGTAAACAATAATACATAAGGATCAATATGGAACAATAGCTAGTGTAAACTGAATGCTGATGCAGACATACTGGCAAGTGAATGACACTAATAGCCAAGAGACCATGTATGACAGTATGTGCATATGTGCAAGTTACAAAAAGTGGGGTTTCATGATATGTGTGCAAATATGAAAGCGATTAGCGAAGCGTGTACGTAGGTCGCAAATGAGAATACATGTATGTGCACTATGTCAACGCATCTGCAAGTTGTGCTTGCACTCAAATTTGTAGAAATTGAACGTGGCATGAACTTACATTCATGTGGATCTACAAAGAGCTTAGATGAACAGTGATATTAGTATTTTGGAAAACTGCATATATGGTTTGGTTTGCTGTCATACTACAACGGGGCGTGCGAAAGTAAAACCTATAGACTGCAAAAAAAGGAAAAAGAAAAAGAAAGAATGCCTGATGCTTCTCAGCTGCATGGGTAAGTAGTCATGTGTATTACGCCTGTATTCATGTCAATGTGTATGCGTCTATGCGTCTATGTCTTTTTAAAGGCATGTGAGTGTAAGTGTGTATATGTGTGTGTATTTACGTGTACAACAAATCAAAATTGAATACATAATAAATCCAGCCGAGGGGAAGGAAATATATGGAAACAGTCGTTTAAATCAGGTAAAAAGTTAAGACTATCAATCACAATTAGAGAGAAGAAAGACAAATATAAAACGCTCCATTGTTCGGAAGAATTAACGAAATATAAAACAGTCCAAGATATAATCTATTTATATAAACCAGAATTACGATCGCAATTCTATTGGTTTTGACGAGATGGTGATTCCACATTTGTCACATTTTCTGTCTTTGAGATGTTTCGTGTAAATGAAGTGATTTTTATAAACACATGGAGCGATGTTTTTAACTTAATAAAGTATTTCTAGACAAACTGATAGAGGCTTCAAATGTAAAGAGTCAATTGTATATTTGATTGAGACTGTGTGTTGGGACTAAAACGATTGCGACGTGGGAAACATGTTAGCCATTCAAAAACACATCAAGACTCTTGACGTAAACATTTTCTACACTGTGTAACAAAATTTTTATTTATTCATTTTTTAATCTTTGGCCAGTAAATGTTATTTCGTATTTGCTTCTACCTGGAAATCAAAGGAAATTATTACTTACTATTCCCTTCAAACTTTACTTTTGTCATCTGGACGTCAATGTTTTGAAACTGACCTATCTTACATTACATTTCAGACAGACTCAACGCTGAGTTGCTGCTTAATGCTACAGATTAGCTTGTCAGTTGCTTGACTTTAACCATTCGAACATGTCCCTTAGTGGCTGACAGCATGTGCATCTCTGATGATGAGCAGGATTAGTGGGGAAGCATCATAGCTATGTGTTGAGAGGGATTCTTTTGGGATTTGAATAAATGTAAGAAAAGCAAAGTCTGAAGGAAATATTAGCCATTTTTCATACATTCTAGGGGTAAGCAAATGCGAAATACCAGTTGCTACCCAAGGACAAAAATCATGTTGCATTGTATTATATATTACTTGGTGTTAAAATTTTCTTTCCCAGTTTTTGTGTCTTTTTGAATGGCTTATACGCACGCGTATTCCTCTCTGAAATCGTAATAGTATATTTGTTATCATGTAATTACCTTTTTTTTTTTTTTGATGTGCATGAAATGAAAAATCCCCAAAAGAACCGTTGTAGGTCTACAGCTTTGAGAAACTAATGTTTTGCAAAAACAGGCAGTTCCTTTAAATAACTATTCTGCTGCAGTAAATGGGGATTTAATTCTCACCAATATTTACACGATGAAAACAGCTTGGCTGTTCACTGAACAATAACAAAAAACAAAACAAAACAAAATAGCAACTTTTAAATGGTTAATGTTGAGAAAGTTTTAAACTGTGACATTTCACGTGGTGGGATGCATGGTTTCGAACAGAGCTGGAATAGGATGAAGATAGGGGCAGAGATAAGATGAGGAGAGAGAGAGAGAGAGGGGTAGGTAAGGAGAAGGAGACAGGATGTTGTAATTAGGGACTGCAGTACGGGGCTGCAGTAATTCAATATTTCCAGCCATAAGTAGTTAGTAAAGAAAAAAAATTGTGCATCTGAGATATTTTGGTAAATTCCATATGTTATTGGGGGGTAGAAAAGAGTGTAGGTAGGGGTGTGCTGCTGAACATAAGGTAAAGAGTGGGGTTAGAGGGAGTAGGTATATTGATGGCTTTAGAAGTGTTTTTTGCATAAACTGACGCCAAGCATTGCACGCAATAAGCTGCTTTGATTACTGCGGCTCTCGTGTGTATATTTATGTCAGCGAATTAAGAAAAATGATCTTACGACAGATTTTTTATAAATACCTGAAGACTAAATGGGCCAATGTGTGTGTGTGTGTGTGTGTGTGTGGAGGGGGAGGGGGTGAGCAAAAATACAAACACTGTATCTTGTGTGTGCATGTGTTTCTTGAATACTTACTGATTCTGGTGGGATCTTTTAAGCACATACATAAATACACGCATGCCTGTCTACCTATCTATCTATCTATCTATCTATCTATCTATCTATCTATCTATCTATCTATCTATCTACCTATCTATCTATCTATCTATCTATCTATCTATCTATACATACATA
>NC_068988.1:92470899-92471829 GCF_001194135.2 Octopus bimaculoides
ATATATATATATATATATATATATATATATATATATACGTGTATACAC
The DNA here is from genome assembly GCF_001194135.2 of Octopus bimaculoides. Taxonomy (NCBI): domain Eukaryota; kingdom Metazoa; phylum Mollusca; class Cephalopoda; order Octopoda; family Octopodidae; genus Octopus; species Octopus bimaculoides. Next base: position 92,470,948 of record NC_068988.1, read on the forward strand.
ACACATGCACACACTATAAAAGTATGTATGTATGTATGTCTACAAGTATATACACAGATAACAGTATATGCTGAAAAATATGGATGTACAGATCATAGATGTACATAATGTTTATATAAAATTTAGATAGGAAATAAGTATACTATATATATACATGCAATGCACATAACTACGAATACATAGTACGTATACACAAATGTATAAGGTATTTAGATGTATATAAAATGTATGCGTTTGTATTCGTTTAGTATTAACTGTCGGAAAAAAAAGAGAACTCAGTACCATGGTAGAGAGCAATGATGTTTCATTTAGGTCGAGTCAACCTCTAGTTAATGGAGGCTCTCTACAAAAATTGAAGATCGATGTTTTATGCTTCGCGTAGTACGCCAATCTCAGGTAAAAAGCATTGAGGGTTTGAGGCCCCACCATTAGCCACAATGATATACTAAAAATTCATCAAAGCGTCCTCCACTCGAGCGTGTGCTCGGGGACCCTCTGTTGGTGCGGTGTCCAATTTGAACAAATCTGTCTAATTGGGTTAAAACCGACACTGAGTGCATAGGATCTTCAGGCAAGGTTGTGGCCGGAAAATTGATTGGGTTTTGCACATTTATATGTAGTTAAGAGTTCTCTAGTCATGGTGTGTAGAAAGTATGATGAAGGAGGGAAAAAAAAAGATGCAAGCTTGAACTGGAGGGAAGAAAGTAGAATGTATTTTCGAAACGCCAGTGTTATAATGGTGGCAGCTGATGAAGGATATGTTCTCTATGTGGCCTGTATGTTTTTTGTACCTTGTTTATCATTTTGTCCATATTTTTTTGCAACGTCATGTACCCAGATGTGCATCTATATATACATGTAGATGAAGGTATGTACATACAT
>NC_068988.1:92472189-92472951 GCF_001194135.2 Octopus bimaculoides
TATATATATATATATATATATATGTATATATACGCACAGATACGTACATATATACATCTACGTCTACATATATACATACATGTATAAATATATACATACATACGCACGCACACACACACATAGATACATACACATATGCACGCATACACACACACACACCTTCTTCATATCCTATATCCATGCTTCAGTGCGTTCTTCGACAACTCACCACCTACCTCCACACCCGAAATACTATCACGCCCGAACACCCCCACCCTGTACATCCCGCCCCTACATTCTTGCCCCACTACCCTTCCACCTCACTTTGACATCATCTACCTCAATACATCCCAATAACCCACACCGCATTTTTCCCCTCATTTCAACATCCTGTACGTATCTCAAAATTATGCTAATCCCAATTAATAGCTAACAAACCTGTTATCTATGATCTTAGATTCAATTCTCGTGTATTTATTCCCGACGAGATATATTGCTATTTTCACGAGGTATGTATTACATTGACTCCATTACGGGTTGGTGGGAGGTGGGTATGCAACAAGGACAAATTGTTGATCCTTCTCTACCGTATACCTAGAATGAGCGGTCTGAACACCACATTGTGAAGTCATTCAACTTAGTTGAATGTCTTCACATTGTGCTGTTTACTAGTTTAGAGCCTCAAGATATAAATATGTATGTATGTATGTATGTATGTATGTATGTATGTATGTATACACATGTATCCATATATACATATACATATATCTAATGTATATATAT
>NC_068988.1:92474528-92475307 GCF_001194135.2 Octopus bimaculoides
AGCAAAGGCATGTGCTCTGGCAAGGGTGGTGTGGATAGTGGTGAGGTAATATCCGCGAAGGATGAAGTGGCGAGCCATGAGTTGAGACTGAGTCTCAAAGACATGGTTGTCACTGCAGAGCCTGCGCAGAGGAATTGGGAGTAGGGGATGGAGAGCTTCGTGTGGGTAGGGTGGGAGGAGGAGAAGTTGAGGTATGTGTGTGAGTCGGTGTGTTTCTAGTAGACGGAGGTGGTGAGAGTGGAGTGGTGTACGCTGACCGAAATGTCGAGAAAGGCAACGGAAGTGTTGGAAATGGTGCAGGAGAATTCGAGGGCAGGATGCTCTGTATATCATATCCTGTAATACTACTTAGTACAAGAGTAGCCAAAGCACTATACTGGACGCTGACTTTGTGTGTGTGAATGAGTGAGTGTATGTATGCGTGGTGTGTGCATGGGCATGTGTGTGTGTGTGTGTGTGTGTGTGCATGAGCATATGTATGTGTGCGCATGTGTATGTGTGTGTGTGTATGTGTGTGTGTGTGTGTGTGTACTATCGATTAGGGAAGGAAGCTGGTTTCCCCTTCCCAAGGGAGCAGTCAATAAACCACGAAACGATGTCAGAAGACTGTCTCCCTCACTTTTCCATACATCACTGCTCCCGATGAAATGCAAATAGCAAATAAAACAAGGGGACTGGGGACGGCAAGTGCCTACAAACATCGCAGGTTTCATGTAAAAAAAATTCTTCATCTCAATGCCTATACGTACACATGTAAATATAGATGTATCCTATATATA
>NC_068988.1:92475522-92476825 GCF_001194135.2 Octopus bimaculoides
TGTGTGTGTGTGTGTGTATGCCCTGTGTTGATCTCGCTGACTCTGCTATGGTGTTTTACTTCTCTCAACAAGCAAGCTTGATGGTTTACCGTTTTTATTTACCGACAACTCAACGGATTTTATTGAGTTACATGCTACTAGTGGCGTTCAGAAGTCACCTAATATGTGTATACACATATGCAAACATACATACATACATACATGGTACGGTATAGTAGCTCCCAACTCGTAGATGAGTATGATCATCACTGGCAAATTTTCTTATTCGAGCTGTTAAAGACTGTGTTAGCAATGGCCGTGTTGAAATTTATTGCCTTTCATCCTTTCGGGGTTGATAAATTAAGTACCAGTTATGCACTGGGGTCGATGTAATCGACTTAATCCTTTTGTCTGTCCTTGTTTGTCCCCTCTATGTTTAGCCCCTTGTGGGCAATAAAGAAATAAGATGGTGCCCCTCTTGTTGTGACTGAGACCAGTAGCGGAGAATATATTTCCTTTCGAACAAGCAAGGTGCGAAAAAATCATCGGATTTATTATCAGGTAAAATCTGTTTTAGTGAGTTATTTTGTATCAGTCACGTTTCCGTGAAACACAGGCTGTGTCTTCCGCTGCTCTTGGAATAAGGCATGCACTTCCGCAATAATCTCAATTTAATATCGTAATCTGTAGGAAATTAAGTGTGTGTCTATTAAATTACTTTCCATTATTGGAGTTGGATAAAAACTTTTGTCAAATGACCAAAGGTAGGCTTTATCTATGCTGGACTTAACATTTACCGAGAAATGGATTTGTTCGCCAAAAGACTTTATGGGGCTTGTTTTTAGAGGGTGGAATGGGTGTAAAAGTAATCTTTGTACTCGTTCGCCATTAGGGCTAGAGTATTTTTGTAATGCAGGGCGCTCTATAGAAAACCAGCTCCATAGAATAAAGATTGGGACTTCTCTTACGGTATGACCGCGAGGCACCCTTTCCTTCCTTTCTTATCTTTCTTTCTTTCTTTCTTTCTTTCTTTCTTTCTTTCTTTCTTTCTTTCTTTCTTTCTTTCTTTTCTTCTGTCCTTTCCCTTCTTGTAACCATTGTTCCTTTGTATCGGTAAAAAGTTCGTCTCGCAGTCGCACGATCATTTGATCCGTATTACTACGAGCATTTTGCTTCGATAGGCGTTGGTCGGCTCGAAGTTCATATAGTTTACTATACGAGCCGACCAACGCTTTGCAAATGAAATTTAAAGCTAGAGACTGTGCCGAAGCCTGTTGTCTGTCTGTCTGCTTATCTATCTATCTATCTATCTATCTATCTATCT
>NC_068988.1:92476835-92479002 GCF_001194135.2 Octopus bimaculoides
ATCTATCTATCTATCTATCTATCTATCTATCTATCTGCCTGTCGGTCTGTCTGTCTGCCTGCCTGCCTGCCTGCCTGTATGTCTCTCTGACTGACGCTCTGTGTGTGTGTGTGTGTGTGTGTGTGTGTGTGATTTATACACAATATGTATGCAAAAAGTGTATAAAATCCCATCATTTCCGTTGGACTACGAATGTAGTGATCCTGAGAAGGTATTCTCCGAAGCTGAACTGTCCACCGTAGGCTGCTAACTTTGGATATACGGCAAAGAAGGACCATCTACTGTCGGTGCCATTTATCCTACCCGTAATGAATCTAACGATACGCGAGTAGCGAAAACACCAATGCCGGGTGAGATACATGGGGACCAAACCCTGAGATCAAAGATGTCAAGTTTGTAATATTAATTGGACTGGGCTAAATTTGAACTACAGGATGTTGTAAGATGTGAATGAGTGGTGCTGGGTGTGGTACTCTGGGGGTGCGAGGAGGGGTGTTGGTGGGGTGTAATGGTTGCAGTTCGGGTAGGTGTTGAGGTGTAGAGGAGGAACGTTAGGGTGAGGATGTGGCGTGTAGTCGAGCTGGATGGGGAGGTGTTAGGGCTTGATGTAGAGTGGGGTTGTAAAACGTTACGATGCGGCGAGGTTGTTGGGGATGAAGGAAGATGGTTTTTGGGTTTATGGAGGAGAGACGCTGGGATGTTGTGAATGTTGGCGGTACGTAGGGGTGGGGCTAGGGGGTAGTGAAGGAAGGGTGTTTGAGCTTTGGAGTAAGGATGTTGGGGTGGTTTAGTTGTTGCGGGGTGTGTGGTGTATGGAAATAGGGTATTGGTGTGTGTGTGAAGGTGGGATGAAGGGCGTCGAAATGTGTTGGAATGAGTGTGGAGGAGTAGTGTTAACGGGGTGTGGATATGAGAGTGTTGTAAGTGCAGGGGTAGGGTGGGGTGCGAAGAAATGGTGCTGGATGGGTGGAAGGGGAGTGGGGGTTGCAAAGACTGGGTGTCAAGTAAATGATGGGTTAGGGTTGGAAAGCTGCAACTGGTAATCAGGATTAGTCGTTTTCGGGAAAGTTCTTCTTTGCTAGTTCAATATGGCTGTGTGTTGCTGTGTGGTATTGCAATGCGTGAAGTAGTGTAGTAGTGCTGGTAATGTAGTGTCGTGGTGGTGCTGGTTGTGCTGCTGGTGCTAGTGCAGTGATGTAGAGGTGTGTTAAATTAACGTTAGGGTAGTGGTGAAGTTATTGCTGTTGTGGTTGTGGTGATGTGATGATGGTGTTGGTGTAGTGGTGATAGTTTTGGGGTAGTGATGATGTTCTAATAGCAGTGGTGGGGTTGGATTAGTGTAATCACGGGAAAACTGCGGCCTGTGTGACTTTCTGAATTGCACACCTAACAAAAAATTTTAATGTGATCTTTTTTTTAGTAGTGCAGCCCATCCGATGTCGTGCCATGTCTCATGCGCCCCAGCAGATGACGATCCATGTCTCATGCGACCCAACAGATGACGATCCATGTCTCATGTGGCCCAGTAGATGACGTGTCATGTCACATGCGATCCACCAGATGATGAACCATGCCACATGCCAGGCCTGTAGCCAGACTTTGGTGCCTGAGGGCGCACCGGACTATTCTGGGTCTGCACTAATTTGTAACAATGGAGTTTCGAAATAAGTTTATCCCTGTAAATAAGAGGGTGTACCATTGAATAGTGAGGAGGCAGTGCTGTCCTCCTTAGTGACGGGCATGTCTCATGCGGCTCACTATATGATTAGTTGCCCATGCTGGTGTAATGGATGTCATAGTGATCGCATACGAAGGGGTGTTGAATAGTTCCTGGCTTTGGGTAAAGGAAAATACAGGGAGACCAGTTAATTATGATTTTATTCAACATATTCCCCTCTCAGATTCATACATTAATTGCAACAGTCCTTCAGGTTTTTCAAGCTATACAAAATAACTCGGAAGGTTGAGTCTCGAAGGAGGCCTCTCGCGATACCTTAAAGCTAGGAGCTTTTCAACACTCTCATGTGTATACATACATACATACATGTACATATACATAAACACATACATACATACATACATACATACATACATACATACATACATACATACATATACATACATACATACATATATATATATATATATATATATATATATATATATA
>NC_068988.1:92479718-92480424 GCF_001194135.2 Octopus bimaculoides
ATATATATATATATATATATATATACGTATACACACACACGCACACACAAACACACACATTAATACATATACACAGTCACACACACATACATACTAGCGTGTGCATAATAATGGATTCTTCCGTCAATTTCGACGTATGAGGAGTCCAACAGCTGTTAGTCTACCCACACAGATGATTTGTTTTCAGTGGTGAAGGCTCGTGTAGAACCAACCACTGTTTTTGGGAGAGGCTGAAAGCAGAAACTTGGAAATGTTTACCACTAACTCTTTAAATATCATGCCGCAGGAATTTCTGTTAGAGTTCTCCATCCTGGGTTAGTTGTTTCCGCCACGGTTTAGAATCCAAGTCATCCTGGCTGGTTAAATGCGCGTCTGGGTACCGAGTCAGAAATTTCTAAGTCCTTGCGCAGTGTTTCCATACATACATACATACATACATACATACAAGTAGACATATATATATATATACCTGTAAAAATATGTGACACTTATTCGGTAGCCATGATAAAACTCCGAGTTTCGGATTCCGGGGTGGGAGTCCACGCCAACATCTCACCCCGGCATCCGAAACTCTGAGTTTTAATATGGCTACCGCGAATAAGTGTCACATATTTTTACAGATAAATTCCTCTATTTACATAATATCGAGGTCTCTTTCTTTCTTTTGTTGTCCTTCCAATCAATATATATCTATATCTATATCTAT
>NC_068988.1:92481321-92483224 GCF_001194135.2 Octopus bimaculoides
TATACAGAGAGAGAGAGAGAGAGAGAGAGAGAGAAATAAACAGAAACAGACAGACAGACAGACAGACAGACAGACAGATAGATAAATAGATAGATAGATAGATAGATAGATAGATAGATAGATAGATAGATAGATAGATAGAAAAAAAAAATAGAAAAATAGGCAGGCAGACAGACAAAGCTCTCCACAGCTGTCACTCTGAATCGAATTTAATACCAACACCTGGTACCATGCGTAGTTTTGGCGAAATCTACTCTATTGCAGACGATCAGACTAGATCTCCGTTTGAGTGATTGCTTATCTCACCTACCACGGATGTTCTGTAAGTGATCACGGGCCCCAACTTTCCTCCTGACTAAAAGATAAAAAAAAAATCAGGAGTGTAAACTGTGATCTCGAACTGTTATGTGATGTGCTTTGGAAACCGTCTTGTTTCTAAGTTAGCGTGAGATTTGCATAAACCGAACGAGGACACTTGATCGTTGATCGACAGCTCAACTGATATGGGATTTTACTTGAATTTAGCTTGAGATTAGTGTTAGCCGGAAGATACAGGGAGAGAAAGATTAATGTAAAGTAAGAGCAAATCATTAAGTACATTAAGTTCGATCCCGCCCATTATAATTCAGGGACTCTGTACCCATGTAAGAAAATAAACGCGATACAGTGACTTAAATAATATATTTGTCGTTTTCTGTAGTTCATTTAACGTTGTTTCTGCTCGCAATTTGCCTTTTGGATTAATTAAATGGTTTGTTGTTAATGTATCGAAAACAGTTGATCGGATTCCAATTGAGCAAAAGCAGTTGCCTGAAAAAACAACTGATCGAAGTAACAGTTGCCCGAATCAAAACTGATCGAATTATAGTAAATATTCTAAATATAGAAATTAAGTTAATGGAAAAATACATATTTGAGGGTGGGTTGAAAAGTTCATAGGCTGACCACAATGCAATGGTCGAACTTGATCAAATGTGTTTTATTTTTCGGCATAGTCTCCCCTGCGGTCCATACACTTCTTCCATCGGTGTTGCAGCGCTTGGGTTCTCGTGGTATAGAAGCTCTCATCCTGACCCTCAAAAAAGACCTCAACAGCCGATATAACCTCATCAACGGTCCGATACTGCTTCCCAGCCAATTTTTTTTTCCTGTTGGGGAACAGAAAATAGTTAGATGGTGCCAAATCACAGTAGTCTTTACAGCCACAGACTTGTGTAGAGGACCATTGTCCTGGTGAAGCAGGACCCTATTAGCTATCTGATTAACATTTAAACATCTGTCATCTATCACCATGTGGTGAACACGTCGATGTTTTCTTGGGTGGTGGCTGTGGCAGGACGTCCGGACCTCGAGTCATCTTCAAGACTCTTCCTAGCCCTTTGAATTCAACTATCTACAGTTGATAAAGCTGGAGCATCACCCTCTAATGTAGAAACCATGTCAGCATGAATGTCTTTGGGGGCTAACCTCATATTTTGCAGATATTTGAGAACACTACGGTGCCAAATTTTGTCCATTTTCAAGAAATGTTTCTTGTATCACTTTTTCAAGTCCTCAATTCTGTATCCAATGTGGGCTTATCTGGAAAGAAAAAAATGCAGTTAGTATCAGTAAAGATTGAATTTAATGCATGCAAAGTTTAATTAATGTATGATAACTCCTTCTTAGTCGGCCTATGAACTTTTCAGCCCACTCTCGTATTTTCATGCTTTATTAAAACACAAAAATATATGTTATAGGTGCAGGCGTGGCTGTGTGGTAAGAAGCTTGCTTCTCAACCACATGACTCCGGGATCAGTCCCACTGCGTGGCACCTTGGGCAAGTGTTTTCTACTAAAGCCTCGGGCCGACAAAAGCCTTGTGAGTAGATTTGGTAGACGGAAACTGAAAGAAGCCTGCCGTA
>NC_068988.1:92483771-92485457 GCF_001194135.2 Octopus bimaculoides
ACACACACACACACACACACACACACACACACACACACACACACACACACACATCTATAAACTGCATTGGTTTTTATATTCTAATTATTAAAAATATTTAAATACATTGTGACAATATAACATTTACAAAAGAAAAAAAGAAGAAATTGTTATAACTTTGATTATTAAACACTTCGAGAAACTGTTACTTCGGTCAACTGTTTTCGGTAGACTGTTCTCTCGACCAACTGTCCTCATTCGGTTTATACATACCCGACGCTAACTTAGAGACAAGAGTATATGTCACGTACTCCCATAGCCCATAATATTACAGCTCGAGGTCACAGTTTAACAGTCGCGTTTACTGGTAGTTTTAAACACTGGTCATGCGACTTTCCTTACTCTACCCAACCACCCTACATACTGGTCATGCGACTTTCCTTACCCTACCCAACCACCCTACATGCTGTATCATAGCAACAGTCTTCAATGATAAACTATAAGATTTTTAAATCATATTTAAGACTGAGTCACACATAGTGTACCGAGTGGTATACACACACACACACACACACACACACACACACTTTAGTATGAAGACATTTGGAGGTCTCTTTACAGCTGTATATGTGAGAAGAGAATGTAGGGGTGTATGTGCATGTCGCGCGTGTGTAAGCATGTGTTATTACGTGTGTGTCAGTGTGTGTGTGTGTGTGTGTGTGTGTGTGTGTGTGTGTGTGTGTGTGTGTACGTATGTGTGCGTGCGTGTGTGTTGAGCGTAAGCATTCCTTTTGACAGAATAAAACAATCTATAAATATTGGTGAAATAAAGATAGATATCATAAATCGTGTGTATGAATGTGTATGTGATTGTATATGTGTGTATGAGTGTGTACGCGCGCGCGCGTGTGTGTGTGTGAGAGAGAGAGAGAGAGAGAGATCTTATCTGTCGCGCACTTTGTTATGGACATGACTATAAGCTATAGTAGTATACAGAGACAGACTGCAACAGGCCATAGCCTTCAGTTAAACAACTAAAGATATGTTTGCAACTATCGATTAGATTCAATATATTTTCTGTGAAATATAGCTTACATATATTGAGAAAGAGGTGAGGAGAGGGTTACTTATGTAGCATTACTGTTTAAAAACATACGCGGTAGTTTCTTCAGAACTTCAATTCCACTATTCCATATCCAATTTGACGGAAAAAATAAATGAAAAAGAAAATATCATTGATGACGAGAAGGAATGCTTGTTGTTTTTTTTTTATACATAGAAGTGTGAGTGGCTCAAACGTGGCTGTAGGTAAAGAAACTTGCTCCTCAACCATGTTGTCTTGGGTTCAGTCCTACTGTGTATTACCTTGGGCAAGTGCTTTCTTCTATATCTTGAGCCGAGTGAATGAATTTGGTTGACGAAACTGAAGGAAGCCCGTCATATATATATATATATATATATATATATATACATATCGTCGTGACACTCGTCGGTTAGGACGTCGAGGGTTCCAGGCGATCCGATCAACGGAACAGCCTGCTCGTGAAATTAACGCACAAGTGGCTGAGCACTCCACAGACACGTGTACCCTTAACGTAGTTCTTGGGGGAGATTCAGCGTGACACAAAGTGTGACAAGGCTGGCCCTTTGAAATACAGGCACAACAGAAACAGGAGGAAAGAGAGAAAGTTGTGATGAAAGAATATA
>NC_068988.1:92485825-92491331 GCF_001194135.2 Octopus bimaculoides
ATACGGCAATAAGAAAATGGAGGGGATCAAGGGGTGGTATTCATCAACTTTTAGACATATTACGTCTATTTATTTATTTAAAAAGAACAGTTTAATATTTTATCATTGAAACTCGTCTTATCCGACCCAAATATTCTGCCTGTTTTATGTTTAAACCAGTTAGATCTGGCCTCTCACACCTACCTTACAGTGTCGTTCTAAATATAAACAATCACATCATTGAAGTCTCGAAGCTATTCGATAATGCATGATGAATTCAAAACACTATAAGTAAATAAGTATCACATTTGGCAGAGTAATCTGAATGCTAAAGGGTCAACACTGTAATTCTCATCCATTTGTTGCCTCGATTCCTATTTTACTCGGAGAGATCTCCATAACCTCCTGAAGCTGAAAAAAAACAAAAAAACCTATCATATTTTGATGATCAAATATTGTTAGGAATTGTATTTAAAAAAAAAAAGATTGTTGAAATATTTTGTTATCGAAGTATAGCCAAGTTATTGCACAAAGTTTTACATCAAAATCATATAGGGACCCCACAAGGGTCATATGGACCCTGGTTGAAAACCACTGGGTTAAAACGTCTACGACGTGCGTCAGTAACGTTTGACTGTAACGTATGACAATAAAAATTCATAAAGTACAAATATATTGAAATGCAGTCAGTGAAGTGGAGGAAACTAGTAGTGGCGTGTGTCGCCATGAGTCAATAACAACAGCAAGAACTGTAATATTCTACATTTTCACAGGAGGAAGAAATACCTGCTTAGACTAAACATTGCTATTGCAGACATTTTATTGAGTTTAGATTTTCTTTGTTGACGAAGTTCGTAATTTTAAGAGGTTGAATTGGTGTGAAAGATCAAAAGCTGAGATAATGTTGAGATAGTCTTCTGCTTAATTAGAGAGATTTGCGAGTTCAACTCGTTCACTGTTTTAATGTTTGCAGCTAGAATTAGTGCTAACATACACCATAAGAGATATCAGAGTCATTAAGACATTATTTCTACTGGATCTATCAATGGTTTTAAGTACCTCGAACCTGAAAGTCTCATTATTCAATCCTCACCACGTCAAGACAACTTCAATTTTATGTGACTCAAATGCGTTAATGAGATACAATTAATTAAGCACTAATGTATTCAATAGGCATGAAACTTTGCGAAAGTAGAGTAAAGTGTCTGAGATGGGCACAATGCAAACACATGTCTCGTTCCACCGTTTTATGGGTTACGATTAAGAATATTTAAGCACAAAATCCTGATTCATAATGAAGGGTAAATGAGATTGTGATGTCCTTGCGTCTCTCAAAAAACACAAGCGTAAATTGTAGATATAATTGTGCAGTGAAAAGTACTCTCCGTAACTATGAGGTTTCGGGTTCCATTCCACAGCTCAGTACCCTTTTGCAAGTGTCTCTACCATTGCCTTAATTTGACTAATTCCTTGTCAGTGGAATTTGGAAGGCAGAAATAGTTTGTAGGGAGGACCTCTCTCGTCGTTTTAATAGGTCACCTGATTTAACGCCATTGTCTGGTTCCTGAGTGCCATCACCAGAGTCCATGCTATTGTAAGAATTCGGACACGGTCTCCAGTCTGAAGATAAATTACACCTGCCCTCCAACAATCTCGGAGGTCCAGCAAAGTGTTATGGACATTACCCTTCCACTTCGGACATTACCTCATTACCAACCCAACCGCCATAATCCAAACTAATGACTTGTAGGGACGCGGTATTTCATAATGTAACCATAGTATACCATAAAGTAAATTAAACGTTTTTTTTTTTAATAAGTCAATACGGAGCTGACATTAGAAGTCAACACCTTGTTCTACTGTGTTAGCAGTGCACTTTTGTTACGACGTTTCATATCCGAGACGTCGTAACAAAAATCAGAGATGGCTATAATTTCTATTGAACGTCTGTAGCGATAACCTTAACAAGTAATCCGAACTAAATAAGCGACCCACCTGATTTAAATGTTTAATACTATAGACAATGCTTAGATAGTGAAGAGTAGCAGAGACGGTACAGCACCCAACTGAATAAATGCTTTATCGTATAAACACCCGTCTCATTATCTTCTGGGTTCGAATCATGTTAGAATTTAGGTCTAGCTTTCATCTGTCTTTAGTCAAAAACTTTCTTATCAGTCATGTTCTGAAGCAGATTCAGTTCAGCAAACACACATACACATACCGCTCCTTACACGTGTGTGGTTCTTTTCTGATAATATGAGGATTTATTATTTCACGCAATTGTTAGTGTTCTTCTGGTTGTATTGTGTATTTCTGGATCACATTAGTATAGGACGTAGATACATAACTATCCTTGTATCTCACACATAAAGCTTTTCCAATGTCACACACGTAACTATCTTCGTGTCACACGAGGGAACGCTGAAAAGCTCCTGGCTTTGGGGAAAAGAAAATACAGGAGAATCGGTTGATTATGATTTTATTCCACATTCCCCTTTCAGATTCACACTTATTGCAGCAATCCTTCAGTTTTTCTAAGCCCTGTAAAAGAACTCGGAAGGTTGGACATCCACTAAAGCCTTTCGCGATACCCTTAAAGCCAGGAACTTTTCAGCACTCCCTCGTACTTAACTGCTCGTGCGTTTCATATACATACACATACACACACTCATGCACACATAGATTTCTCTCTATGTGTTACGCACATAAATGTCTTAGTGACACATATAACTATCCCAGTGTCACATATAGAACACTCTGTGCCTCTGCATATCTCACTGTCTGTCTGTCTGCTTCTGCCACACACGCATAGATGCATCTTTATCCATATATGAGACAGTATGATAATTGTGTGATACAGTATGATAAGGCTTGGCCATTTAATGACGAGCTCAATCCATGCTACGGACTCCATAAAGTTTCCATCTACGCAAAATCGCTCACAGGTTTGGATCGACGCGTGCTTATAGCAAAAGACCTAAGATGCTATACACAGCATAACTGAACGCGGGGTTCTGAAATTGCAAAGCGACCTTCTTAACTATTCGTCCACGTCGTACATTTAATTTTGTCCGCATTGTAACATTATATCTGGCATAACATTGCTCGTATTTTAATAGATAGTTGTTCGTTACTATTGCTCAGACGCCTTGGAGGCAGAGGTAAGTGAATCCAGTAAGTCGTTAAAAATTAAGAAAAAGGAAAGAAAATGAAGCCATTTGGTTCCAAGGTGTCGAAAATGTTACATGATCTAACCACGGGACCTAAATTTTTTTATAGTGAAGCAAAATATATATTTAGGTCTAGGGATGTTTACTTATTCATAATCTACACTGTACTGGTCCTTTTACAACTAGAGCACGCGTGCACATACACATAAATGTATGATTGTGTTGTTAAAAGTTCGCTTCTCAGCCATATATATAATTGCTAAGGAAATAACAATAATGAAAAGTAGAACGAACAAAGCTAATACAGGCCGAAATGATGTTATCGGGGAATGAAGAGCGCGTAAAATTATTGAGAACGCAAAGTTTTATAAAGAAAAGGAACAAACTGTTGCTTCATCATCGAATTTCCAAACATCAAAAGCATTGCAAAGATTAAAATGAAACGTCTATTGTTAAGTTGGATCAAAGATTGCTATCAAAAGTCCATTCCTTTAAGTCAAATGACTATCAAAAACGAAGGCTGCCATTCCAGTCCAAAGAAAACGAAAATGAAAGACAAATCGACGAAACATTTCTGGATCTTCTAGATGGGTCGACAAGTTTAGCCGACGATTTGAAATTCATAATATTAAATTGTAGCTAGAGGGAAAGTGCAGTGCAGACGATAATACATCAGTCAGATATATTGCTGAATTAAAAAGACATATTGAAGATGGTGGTTATTTTGAACAATTTATAAATGTTCTTGAAACGGTATTGTTTGGGAAACGCATGCTTAATGAAAGTTACTTGGCTTTAGGAAGAAAATTTGTAACCCAGGTTAGTGTCTTAGGAATTGTTTGGCTCTCATGGTGATGACATTTTAAGTTTAAAGCAGCAGCATATATGACAAATATATATATATTTGTATATATGATATACAAATATGGCCGACAAATGAAAGAATTTAAATAATAGCAGTGGGAATTGCAGCTACTACTACTACTACTACTACTACTACTACTACTACTACTACTACTACTACTACTACTACCACCACCACCACCACCGAAACCCACCGCCTCAGTAACTTTTTAGATACCCTCTTAAAACCATTCTCAAGCATGTCAAAAGCTCCATAAGGGACAACCTGGATATACTCAATCACCTCCCTGAAACAATAAACAAAAACACCCTACTAGTGACCTTTGAGGCAGCCAACCTCTATTCCAATATCCCGCGCAGCCTAGGAATAGAGGCAATCGAATTCTGGCTTGAGAATTACTCCAATGAACTTCCACACTGCATCAAAAAAGAATTCGTGATAGAAGGGCTAAAATTCATTTTGGAGAATAACTACTTCGTCTTCCAAGACAACTTCTATCGACAAAAATCGGGGACTGTGATGGGTACGAGAATGACCCCCTCCTTTGCTAACCTAGTTATGGGGTATCTAGAAATTAGTCTTTGTCGTAAGGTTCTAGAAAAATACAGCAACCCATTCTCCCTCTACATAGAAAATAACTGGAAGAGATACCTTGATTATAATATTTGGCATGAAAGTATAGAGAGACTAAAAGAATTCCAAGCACTTATAAATGGGCTTGACGTAAACATTCATTTCACGATGGAATATAGCCATCAACAACTTCCCTTCCTCGACATCCTCATTAAGAAATCTAACAACGTAATAGAAACAGATATATACTATAAGCCCAAAGACTCCAAACATTATCTACCATTCAACTCATGCCACTCCAGGCACACCCAAATGAATATCCTCTTCAACCTAACAAAAAGGATATGTACTATAGTTTCTAATGCAAACACCAGAGACACACGACTACATGAGCTAAAGGATACACTCATCACCAGGAACTACCCACCCTCACTAATTGACATATGCTTTCAACGTGCCCTTCAACTCAACATCCACGAACTCAGACATCTTAAATTAAAGAAGGATTTACAACCAAAAGCCCTACCATACATCTCCACACACAACCCTCTTAACAATGAAGCCTTTGACACCATCCTTCAAAACATTCCCATGCTAAAAAATGACCACAGAATGAACTTAATCCTCCAAACACACACCATCATAAAAAGCAAGAGACAACCCAAATCTATGAAAAGTCTCCTAACACAAACCCGAATACGCTCAACAACACAGAAGCCGTCGGTAAAAAAAAATGCGGAAGACCCAACTGTGGGATATGCGTCAATTTAATTGAGGGATCAGAGTTCTCCTTCAAACAGGGACAATGTTTCACAGTGAAAAGCAGCTTCACATGTGCTTCAAGAAAGATATCCCAAGAATTCAACCACAAGTCACTTTCAGGGCACTTGACCATTTAACATCCTACTATTATCAT
>NC_068988.1:92493957-92496269 GCF_001194135.2 Octopus bimaculoides
ATATATATAATACAAAGAATATATATACATGTATACACACATATATGTACATACTTACATCTACATGTGTATATACATGCATATCAGGGTACAGGACGTTAGAACAATAAACTACACACAACGGAACGAACACATAGGAAAACGGAAAGCCCCTTGGAATATCCCTTCATCAGCTGTCTCTATTCTATCTAGACGTTTCGAAACACACACACACATGCACATACATCATATATGTACATATGCTCTTATACACACATACATACATACATACATGCACACACATGTGGCTACATGACCTAAGGTGACTTTTCACTATTTAAGATGGTACCGAGGTTTGGCTGGTGCACTGTATCGTGGATTTTTAAGCATAACATTTCTTCGGCTATAGCAAACATTCTTATGTAAAGTGGCTGTCCCATGCAGTCCGCGCACACTAAACATCCCACGCTAGGCCACTGTTTGGCTGTTATATCTAACAGGTTAAGCGACAACATAGTCACTCATCAATCCATTTTCGTTTTTGCCTAAATTGCGAGAAAAACTGACAGCTGTGCCTTGGTAAATCCCTGAAAACTCCGCATTTTTTCTTTGGACAAGTCTTTCGACTCAAGTGCTTTACAGTCATCGTATACCTAATTTTCGTTTTTAAATGAATATTATTTATTTATAGGATGTGGGTAATTGTGTGCTCGTGTATCCGATTAGATCTAGAAAGATGATTAGTTATCTGTATGTCCACCTGCCAACTGTCTAGCTAACTGTCTTTTTTGTATTGTTAGCTTCTGTCTATCAAACGTCTGGTAGAGATCGCTTGACGTATGTAGTCTGAGCGAGTCTGTCTAATTCTCTCAGTAAACAATGAAGTTTTACATTGAGGTCAAGGGGATACACTAAATAAACATCTTGTCCTCATTCAGTCAAGGTTACACCCGTCATCACCCACCACCGTACACAAACATAATCATGCACACACTGTTAGCTATCACACACCTCTTTAAGCAGGCTAGAGGGTGGGTGGAGTTGTCTGTGATGGCGTAAATCTGTAAACATATTGATTTAGAATGTCAAATGAACGAAACGGAGAAGGAAATAAACAAAACAGCTTATAGAATTTCTCTTTAAACATAATTGTTAGCAAATGACCTTTTTTCTGTTTTCTCTTCTTTTTTTTTTTCCAGTGGTTTAGTCTGAGGGAACAGGTCTGCCACCATAACCTTCGCTGTCCTCTCTCTCCCTCCCAACTCCTATCTCCGAGACCGACGAGGTCGACACGGTCGGTATTGCACTTGAATAGTGGCAACAAAAATATGGAGAGCAAGGAAATTCCCAGAACATTTTACAAGAGGAACGCTGGGATAAGAGCTAAGTGGCGAGCCTGGGAGAGAAAGAATATGGGTAACAGAAAGAGTAAAGATGGATGATACAACCATAGGTTAAGGTGGTTCGAGACCAACCAGCTCCGAGGAATAGATGCCACACTTATAGTTAGTTCTAGGAAAAGCAGAGTGAGGAGTCAGCACATTCTGTCGGCCAGAGGCTGGAGAGCGTTGGTAAATGATTTCAAGTCGACCAGTTGAACGGCTTTTAGGTGGCCAGGCTTTCAGTCAAGTATGTGTAGTAGCGCCGTACCAGAATTCTGGGAATTGCACTCTACTATAAGTTTCACTCGAACTTTGTGTAGACTTAGTAATTATCGGTTTCAGGTTTTGACACAAGGTCGGCAATTTCGGTGATGGGAGGCTGAGTCGATTAGATCGATCCCAGTTCTCAGCTTCTATTTATTTTATTGACTGCGAAAGGATAAAAGGCAAAGTCAACCTCGGTGGAATTTGAACTCAGAACGTAATGATGGACGAAATGGCGCTAAGCATTTTTCCCGGTGTGCTAACGATTGTTTTCTTGATATGTGTAGGTGTTGGTTTTGTGTTTTTGAAGGAAACGAAATTGACATGATCCCGTTGAAGGAATATTTGTTGGGGTTTGTTTATGCAGTGTGGGTAGGTTGCGTTTGAGATGTCTAAATTGTGTATGAATGGAACTTACGTGGGAGAGTTAGGGGAAAGCGAAGTATAGTGTCGTCTGCGTAGGAATGAGTGTTGGTGTGTAGGTGATAGCAAGTAAACTGTTGATGTAGGGTCTACATCAACGATTTGCTTGCTATCAGCTGGGGAACAAAACCGAAATTTGGGCTAAAACAGAGTTGATAGGAGAGAGAGGGAGAGAGAGAGAGAGAGAGAGAGAGAGAGAGAGTAAGAGAGATAGAGACACAGAGAAAAAAATATATATATGTATATATATATATATATATATAT
>NC_068988.1:92496287-92497100 GCF_001194135.2 Octopus bimaculoides
AGAGAGAGAGAGAGAGAGAGAGAGCGAGAGAGAGAGGGGGGGAGAGAGGGGGAGAGAGGGGGAAGAGAGAGGGAGAGAGAGAGAGGAGGAGAGAGAGAGTGAGTGGGTGGCTCCATCAGCACATGTGATGGTACGGTCTGACAGGAAGCCACTGATCCAAGAGCTGAGAGACATGGAATGCAGTAACAAGCAGTTTAGCAAGGAGATATGGATGCCAGACATAGTTCGAATGCTTTGCTGATGTCAAACGTAACAGCATCGCTTTCACCAGATTTCTCAAGTGCAAAAGCACGCTGATGAGTGACATAAGAGAGTAAATCTTCAGAATCTCTCGGTTCTTTGACAAAAGGATTTGGACACCTTACATGATGGTTCTATAAGCTCTACTCCTGTGGAGTAGTATTTATACATACATACATACACACACACTCATATTATAGTGTACTGTTATGTGAAGTTAAGATCAACATCAAAAAGTACTCCATCTGGTGAGAGATAAATATCTATAATAATAAATGGCAAGTTTGTGTGTTTGTGAATTTGTTACTTTAACTCCTCAAAGACTATCCAACAGATCTTGATGAAACTTGACACGTATGGGGGGGGGGCTTATGCCCATGTGGTCACTTACGTACTTGGAATTTTTAAAAAATTGATTTTTCAGCAGCATCGATTTTTCAAAAATCGTAAAATTTCGGTATTTTTCGCACTAGCCATCGTGATATCAATTTGACGAAATTTGACGGAAAATGTTTCATGTGTATAAACAGACAGCGTATTAACGTTAATCTATTTAGTATTTGCTAATTCTTC
>NC_068988.1:92497741-92498756 GCF_001194135.2 Octopus bimaculoides
TATATATATATATATATATATATATATATATATATATATATATTCTGTGTCTATATTTGCGGATACACTGAAGGAACGGTATTTAACTAATGGTATTTAGCTTGAGAATAAATTGGATGTTAACGCATTCTTATAATCCTAGTTCGATTAATAAATTACTTATGCTGTTACAATGCTTGTTTCAATATTACATTAGTACAAAGTATATCTATAGATTTCAACCAGCACTGTATGTAGTACACAGATGCAAAAGTTTTGACAACACCTTGGCAGCAATTTCGAAGGAGTGGGTAAGTCGATTACATCGACCCAGTGCTCGACTGGTACTTATTTCATCGACCCCAAGAGGATGAAAGGCAAAGTCGACCTTGGGGGAATTTGAACTCAGACCGGAAAGATGGATGAAATGCCGCTAAGCATATAACCCGGCGCAGTGACAATTCTGCCAGCTCGCCGTCCTCGAACATGGCATAGACGTTCTGTAGATCATTCATGTATAAGAAGTGAACTTTAATGACTTACAAACCGTCTCCTTTTCTGCAATATGTTAAAACTGGAATAGCTCTGTTAGTAATTTTGTTATATTTTTCAGAATATTTTACCTTCTAAATTGATTTCTGAATTCTAGTTTATCTTGTTTTTCATCTATCTGTATGGCTTTTCTCCCCATTTACCTGTCTCTTGGCTTTCAGTACCTTCATTTGCTTGTCAGTCTTCTTTATGTCGATATCTTTGTCCAAATGCTGCTAAATATGACCGCATAATCAATTAGGTGTGTAATTATGTGTGCATAAAATCATACACAACTGTACTAACGACATGTGTGTGTGTATGTATGTGTATGTGCGCACGCGCGTAAGTGTAGGGGAGACAATTTTCCAAAATTTCATAATAGCGACTATTAGTTGCATGTTTAAAAATATACATTAGACACCCACACAACGCTATACATACATACATACATACACACACACACACACACACACACACACACACACACACACACACACACACA
>NC_068988.1:92498852-92501354 GCF_001194135.2 Octopus bimaculoides
TATATATATATATATATATATATATCGTGTGTCTGTGTGTGTGTCACATAAACAGTTAAGATTTTAAATATAAATTTAAGAGATAAGAGAATAAGCCATTTACAAACACGGCTTAAGACTGAAAAACGAGAACGTCCTTGGCGCGATAAAGTCTGTTCTCTTTTTCTTTCTCTGTTAGGCTGTGCTCGTAAATGTCTTTACATACATACATATATACATACATATAAAAAATGTATGTGTAAGTGTGCACGTGTACATATGTATTTTTGTGTGTATGTGTGAGTGTGTCGATAGTTGTTTGTGAGGAAGGGATGCAGATGTCATTCCCACCAATTTTTAGATGGCCAGGAATTTCCTGCGCATAGCTGTGCAGTCTTCTGAGAAGTTCTTACACGTTCACACAAGTGCGGCTTTACGTCGCAATCCCAGACGCGTTCTCTTGTTGTTTATATGTATTTATATAATTCTTTTAGGAGGAAGTCATTATTGAGAAAGAGAGAACGAGGAAGAGAGAGAGAGAGAGAGAGAGAGAGGGGGGAGAAGGAGGGAGAGAAAGACAGACTGAAATGACGTCACTGTTGCATGAAATGGAAAAATATAGGTGATTTACTTCCTACATGTTTATGAAAATGGTCACCATATTTACTGAACAGTTCCAGTCAACATCACCCGTTGTTATATACTGAATCAGAAATGTTGATAATTGATTACACAATGTCTACAGTTTTTTTAAATGGATTACTTTGCAGTGGAAAGGCAGCGCTTATGACTTTTTCAGGATCACCGAATCTATTGACAATGAAGTGAGGGAAATTATCCTCAGAATAAAGTCTAGTCTGGGTTACATTAAAAGCACCATCAAAAGGTCAGCCGTTTGAGTGTTAAAGTAGTTGACGGACTTAGCCTGCTTCACAAAAACTAGAAAAACTCTTCGGGCACAGCAGCGTTTCCCCTCATTTTGCGACAATCAATTTTTATTCATACAGTTTATCCATTAGGTGCAAGCGTGGCTGTGTGGTAAGAGGCTTGCTTCCCAACGACATGGTTCCGGGTTCAGTCCCACTGTGTGGAACCTTGGGCAAATGTCTTTTACTATAGCCTCGGGCAGACCGAAGCCTTGTGAGTGGATTTGGTAGATGGAAACTGAAAGAAGCCCGTCGCATATATATATATATATTAAGGGACTAATAGACTTGACACTGTTCAGAATTCGGTGTATACTCAAAGCAATGACTAGTAATATTACGAAACCGGTATGCTTGTAAATCTCTTTAACAACTCACAATAACGACTTTTATTACCTTTCTTCCTACCTCAGTTCATCTAATTGTATATATGTATATATATCGTTACTTTTCATAAAAAGCCTTACCTTCTTTTGGATTTCCAATGTGCATTTTCTCTTATTTTTCTGCTTACTTTCCCCTTACATTTCCACGTGTAGTTTCTATTTTGTTTTTTTAACATATTTCTATTATATATATACATAAGTGTATGTATGTGTTTGTGTTTGCCCACCATCGCTTGACAACTGATGTTGGTATGTTTGCGTCCCTGTAACTTTAGCAGTTCGGCAAAATATACCGATAAAATAAGTACTAGGCTTACAAGGAATAAGTTCTGGGGCCGAGTTGTTCGACTAAAAATCCTTTAAGGCGGTGCTCTAGCATGGCCACCGTCAAATGACTGAAACAAGTAAAAGAATAAAAGAATATCAGTGCTACGAAAAAGCAATCGACTGGCAGAATATATTAGAGCGTCTGACATAGTGCTTTGCGGTAGTAATCTACAATTCTTTGCGTTCTGAATTCAAATCCCGCAAAAATCAACATTGTATTTCATTCAGGGTCGATAAAATAAAGTAGCAGAAAAGTGCTGAGTGGATATTATCAACTATAACACCCACTACAAATATGAAGCTTTGTACCTATCGTAAATATTATGAAAGGGCAGTAAGGCGGATTGCTGGCAGAATTGTTAGCACGCTGGACGAAATGCTTGGCCGTATTCCGCCAGTCGCTACGTTCTGCGTTAAAATTTTGCCGAGGTTGACTTTGTCTGTCATCCTTCCGAGGTCGATAAATTAAGTACCAGTGAAAAACTGAGGTCGATGTATGACTTGTCCTCTCCCAGCAAATTTCAGGTCTTGTGCTTTTAGTAGAAAGGATTATTTTTCTCCACTCAAGGCATTAGGCCCAACATTTTTGAGGGAGGGGAACAATCGATTAGATCGACTCCAGTACACAACAGGTACTTAATTTATCGACCCCGAAAGGATGAAAGGCAAAGTCGACCTCGGCGGAATTTGAACTCAGAACGTAAAGACAGGCGAAATACCGCTGAGCATTTCGCCCGGCGTGCTAACGTTTCTTATTTCTTTATTGCCCACAAGAGCACTTTAATATATAGTGCTATGTCAATGTTAGATGCCGATAATAATAATATCCGCCTATAATAATTAGCTTCGTGTTTTTATTTGCTGTCACGTTTGACGAGTGTAAA
>NC_068988.1:92501638-92505252 GCF_001194135.2 Octopus bimaculoides
ATATATGTATTGAAAAGCCAACACCATGTGCACCTTCATGACTCTGTGACCATTCCCGGCATTAAATGCTTTTGAATGTTGCGATTCATATATTCACCTGATGAAAACGGGGTTTTCTAATGATATAGTATTTCCATTAATCAATTAGAAATTCGTTGGAAACAGCTGTAGTGGATCGACACATTATCCTTCCGTTTCTATTTATTTATTATTGACCTCACTCTGAACCTGCTCCTTGCGTAGATCCAAAGTATATTATGGACCGTACATTTAGTGCAATGTGTGTTCCCTGATGTGTGTTCCTCATGATATACTCAGCTGGGTACAATTAATCGTAAACATAACCTGAATATCCTTCTGCCTGTACTTCGGTATGTATTCCTCTATTTTTGCTGTGTACACATGTCACTTTTCGACCCGACCCAGTGTCTTACCATTCAAGTGCCTGATTCATTCGAATTCTGATGTTATGGATATATATATATATATATATATATATATATATATATATATATATATATATATATATATATATATATATATATATATATACACACACACACATACATACACATATGGAACTGTTATTAATATATGCACGCGTGTGTGTATACATACATACATACATACGTTTGTGTGTGTGAGTGTGTGTTGTAAACATTATGGCATAAAGAATCTTTCTTCTTCCTACTGAAAATCCTTTATTATTGATGAAGCTGTCGTCATTTTTGACGACACGAGTACAACGGTCTTAAACTATTTATACTGATGCTCTATGATGTTCTGTTGTACTGGAAACATATTGACATCTTCAGCTGGGGAAGAAAGATGGCGATGACGGTGTTGATGGTGGTGGTGGTGGTGGTGGTGGCGGCGGCCATAACGATGATGACGATGACGATACTGATGATGATGCTGATGATGATGATGACAATGTTGGTGATGAAGAAGACGATGATGGGAATAAAGAAGTTGATGATGATGATGATGATGGCATTAGTTTTTCTGTAATTACATATTCTTAATACTGAACTCAATATTACCACAGAATTAATGCAAAAACTAGCATGGAGCTCATCATTCTTCGACAAGGAATCCAAGATATTTTACCATTTTCGTTATCAGAACGGCTGTGAAATATGTTGCGTGATTTATTGTTTAGCTCAAGATCAGCTTTGATTCAGAACGCCTGTGATCAAAGGTATTCCAACCATAACTCACCTGTCTGCATCTAGGATTGTGCAGGGTGCGACGGGTATTTGAGTACACTCTTTTATCAGTATATTACTCTCTTCAAAACAATCTAGAAATTTTTTTTTATTTCTTTCAGGTTCCCCTTGACAGATAAAATACTAACATCAGAAATCAAAAGACATGCAGTCATTGTTGTCATAAGTGCGGAACACAGCGATTTACAAACTGCCAACTTCCTGAATATTGCACGATCTTCGGTACATAACGTTTGGATGCAAAAAAAAGAACAAAAAAACAAAAAACAAAACGCAAAGTACAAAACAAAACGCAAATATTCTACGCGTTCGGACACTATAAGGACATTGCAATTCATCGAACGGGCTCGAAACATAATCGATGATGGTCCCGGAAAATCAATGATAGCCATCGCCAAAGGAATTCTGATATTGGAATGGACTATCAGATTTGTAGTGCACGAGGATATTCGATACAAGTTGTATGTGCGGAAGAGAGGCCCATTCATGTCTGCAAAGATAGAGAAAAACCGTTTGATTCGTGCCAAGTGGATACTTAAGGTTAAAAATCCTCACGAACATGGCACGCTTTGGTTCTTCTCTTATGAGAGAAACCACGACTAAAGTCTAACAGGAGAAACAACTGTAGTAACGCCTGCGCATGCGTAGTCTTACGCATGCATAGAATTAAACAAGCAAGCGTTTCCCGCTCAATTCATTCTTTTTCTCGCTGGCCAGCGATTGAGCAAGGACGTGTGTTTAAAAGCTGTCCCTACATCTTTCGGTCTTATACTCGACAGCTCGTTATTCTCACCTCTAAAGATGTATAACTAAAGATATGTATGTTTTACCACCTAAATAAATGTTGTTTAAGTTGTTTAGTCTGGAGTTCAGCGTTCCGTCTATTTCTTTAATTTTATAGTAGAAAGTCAGGTATACAATCTAAAGATGTATAACCCACTTTCTACTAAACAACAAATGGTTATATGCAGATTATTCCGATGTCCTCAAAGTGATGCTCGCTAATTTTCCAATTACTGTGATGGTTTTAGGAGTAAGGAGTAACGAAGGCCATGTCATGCCGCCTCACATCTTTCCACGGGGTTTAAGTTTTAACGCTACTGAATACGATGAAGTGCTGAAGACAGTTATTAAACCATGGATGGAAGAAGTTCGCAGTGGAAGGCCATATGTGTTTCAACAAGATTCAGCACTGCCTCACAAAGCCTACGTAACTCAAGAATGGATGTCAGATAGTCTTCACGATCGTGTAGCACCAAGCATGTGGTCTACAAACCCGACAGATTTAAATCGTATGGACTGCTATGTTTGGAGCGTTACTGAAAGGGAAACTAATCAACATTCTCTCAATAACATAGCTTCATTGAAGGTTGCTTATTGTTCGGGTGGAGTCCAAAATAAATAAAGACCATTTAGTGTAGGGCATGTCCTGCATTGAAGCAGTCTCCGAAGTTGAAAGTCGATTCAGAGAGTAATCTTAAAAGAACAGTTTATCGAGAACATGTGTTCAGAGTTTTATTAAAATACATTTGAGTTTTGGTATATTAGGATTGTTTCCTTAAATTACTAGATATGTCCTCAAATACGTCTTGCACGTTTTTAATTTATTTTTTACTATTTTAAGATGGTATGGGTAAATTGAAGGATATTTTGACTGCTATAGAGAGACGCAAATGTTGCTTTGTTTACATCTTGTTTGCACTAACACTTGTAGGGAAATTAAGTTTAGCAATCATATTCATGGATCTTCTTTCTTCTATAAATGAAATTAATACTTTGATTTAGATAAAATGTAGTTTTCATAAAAAATATTCAGTAAGTTTCATACTTTCGGTTACTTTTGTTGTTCCTAGTTTATTTTCGTCACTCCCGGTGTTTTCGTTTTAATTTCTCTTACATTTTACTTCCAATTAATATTTTCATGCTAAAATAAGATTTTAAAAAAATATATTTATCAAGATCAAGAAGGAAGGCCAACGTCCTTTTCATAGACTCTCCGAAACTGATGAGAGGGAGCTAGGAAGATATCCTCTAACTAGGGATCTGATCTGGATGCTTATAAAGGAGTGAGTCCCGCTATATACATCAAAGGACCAACTGGTAGTGCTAAACCGGATAACACATTAATCTTTTATCTATTTCTTGTTTCAGTCATTAGACTACTCCCATCCTGGGGTACCACATTGAAGAATTTTTTAAAAGTCTATTACTTGTTCCATTGTTCTCATTTGTCGGACCCTATACCAGGAGGCATAAACGTACCGACAGCAGTTCTCAAACAGTAGTGGGGGACAAACACACACACACACACACACACACACACACACACACACACACATGTAAAAATAAGCTCGTTATATTTATATATATATATATATATATATA
>NC_068988.1:92511169-92513697 GCF_001194135.2 Octopus bimaculoides
AGTAATGGTGTGTGGTGGTGGTGGTGGGGGGGACGCACAGACGCACGCGTATATATATTTGCGGTTGCTGAAAAGTTCCCGATTTTAAGGGTGTCGTAAAATGTCTGGTTGAAGGCCCAACCTTCCGAGTTCTGTAACAGGGCTTAGAAGAACTGAAGGACCGCTACAAAAAGTGTGTGAGTCTGAGAAGGGAATATGTTGAATAAAATGATAAGTAACTGACACTTCTGTATTTTCTTTTACCCCAAATCAGGATTCTACTATAGCCTCGGTGCTGGTGTGTTCGTGTCTCCGTAACTTAGCGGTTCGGCAAAAGAAACCAACAGAATAAGTACTAGGCTTACAAAGAATAAGTCATGGGGGTGATTTCTTCGACTAAAACCCTCTAAGGTGGTGCTCCAGCGCGGCTACAGTCAAATGGCTGAAACAAGTAAAAGAACAAAAAAATATATATACGACGAGTTTCTTTTAGTTTCCGTCTACTAAATCCACTCACAAGGCTTTGGTCGGCCCGAGGCTAAAGTGGAAAACACTTGCCCAAGGTGCCACGCAGTGTGACTTAACCAGGAACCATGTGGTTGGGAGGCAAGCTTCTTACCATATAAAACTTCTTTCAAACTGGCGTTCCAGGCGTGACTATCCAACTAAATTTGTTTGATAATGTAACTGGGTCTACTTACTTTATCCTTTCAGATACAGTATATTTAAGACTATATTACCCAATGTGTTGTTCGTTTTTTTTGAAGAGCGGCAGGTTTTTAGAATCTTTTTATATCGTATACTTTTTTTCGTGTTTCAGTCACTGGACTGTGGTCATGCTGGAGCACTGCCTGGAGCCGTTTTAGTCGAACCTATCGACCCCAGTACTTTTTTTTTTTTATAAAGTCTGGTACTTATTCTATCTGTCTCTTTAGCAAAACCTACAATTTACGGGACATAAAAAACCCAACACCAGTTCTCAAGCGGTGGTGGACACACACACACACGACTGGCTTCCATACAGTTTCCGTCCTGCAAAATCATTCACAAAGCTTTGGTCGGTCCGGAGATATAGTAGAATATATTTGCCCAAAGTGTCACGCAGTTGAACTGAATCTGAAACCACATGGTTGCAAAGCGAGATTCTTAACTATTTCTGGCCTGTCCACGTCGTGGATTCTCCGTGAGCCCTGGGATTTTCTCTCGTATTGGTTCACACTATAGTTGTTGGTCATTTTGTTGTTGTTTAACCCATTGTCTCAGCCCTGATCGAGTTGACCAGGGAGCAAAGGTATTTCAGCCATGATCATTCCAGCCATGAGAACTCCAGCCATGAGTATCCCGTCTTTAAGTATATTAGGACTGCACTGTCCAATATCTCCTACTTTTTTTTAAGACGATAAGGTATGATGCGAGAGAGAGACTGGTATGATGCGAGATCATCCACGGAAAGGCTCCCTCTTGTGTAGCAAAAAAACAAAAAAAACAAAAAACAAATTATACAGGGCAGAGAGGGCAGACGTTTTTGAAATGGCTATTACTCAGCTCCAGTGGGAGCATCATATGTCCGACAGGTACCATTCGGTCCGTGGTGTCTTAGCATGCTTTTTCTTTTCACGTGAAGCCATGGCACTGTGGACGATAGAGCATCACGTGTTCGCCTACGACAGTTATGTGAAGTATAACGAGTTTGTCAGCCGTTCAGCTTGAGTTTCGGCGTCGCTTCAACATTCACCGAAATTAGGCTATTCCCACGCGTAGCACAATCTTACGTTGGGTAAATGCACTTCGTACACGAGGTACACTAATGAATAGCAGACCGGTGGGGGTGTCACGAATGGTACGGACTCCGGAAAATGTGGAACGCATCGGACAAGCTTTGATACGGAGTCCGAATCGCTACTGTGTATTCAGGAGTTGGAGAAAGACAATACTTCTGATTTCTGAATTGGTTACAGATTCTAGGTAGGTCACTGCATCTGAGGAAGCTGGGAGCTGATAAGCATCTTAAACTACTCACAGCTCTAGTCGTAGTAGGATGGCCTCCATCGGGTTAATGTATTATAGACTAGAAGGTGAACTCCTCAATAACGCCTTGGTATCCGGATGGATTTAGCAAATCTTAAATTTAATGAGTCCAAATTATATCTGTTCACTACCTGACATTACTTACTTTATGCCAAATCATTAGAACAACAACAACAACAACAACAATGATGATGATGATTTTCAGTATTGGCACAAGGCCTTAAATCTAGAGAAATCCAACGTTTCGGATAGTGTCCTACTTCAGGGACAATTTGAAAGGAAGGAAATAAATGAAACACAATAGAATTTTGCACCCTCTAAGTTAAAAATAAATAAATAAACAACAAAAACATAAAAAAACTGGTTGTTACAAGTTCTCTTTTTAACTTAGAGTATCTAAAACTCTGCAGTCTCTCATTTATCTCACTCTTTACAAATCTTCCCCGAAGAAAGACACATTTTATTGATTTCACTACATCACATACACCCCCCACACACACATACACACACACACACACACA
>NC_068988.1:92513979-92515277 GCF_001194135.2 Octopus bimaculoides
AAATTTTTATATTTAAAAGAGATAGAGACTTCGAACTCGACAGATCCATATTCCATTTATTTACCATCCTATGTCAACATTTCTGTGCCCAAACCTATCCAGCGACTGATCCATTGGATGTCTGACGTTTGGCACTTCCTCAGGAATGGTTTACATCAGAACAAATTACGAAAAAACACACAAACGTCAGACATTCAATGGATAAGTCGCTGGATAGGTTTGGGCACAGAAATGTTGACATAGGATGGTAAATAAATGGAATATGGATCTGTCAAGTTCGAAGTCTCTATCTCTTTTAAATATAAAAATTTAAAACCTTGAAATATATATATATACATTCGCTGCTTTTTTCCAAGGAATCTTGTACTCTTAGCTTAGTTTTTCCTTAGTTTTTCAAGTATAACCAGCCAAAATTGCAAAGATAATTTGGAACTTGACTGAAGAAAGAAAACTCCGAATGACACGTCCTTGTTTTTTTGTATCATTTAACTGTCTGGATGTTTTGCGTTCTTGTCCCATTTTTGGTATTCCTTTATATATATATATATATATATATATATATATTTAATCACGTGACTTCCTGACTGTTTTATATACAATATATATCTATATACATATATTTGGACGGGTATATATATATGTACTTATGAATATATATATGTGTGTGTGTATGTTTGTGTGTATGTGTGTGTGTTTATAGTTTAACTATCCAATATCAATGACATGTACATCATTTGTATACTTAATCCGGATAAATTCGCGTCTTCCGTTCTTCAATTTCGGTTGATGACGTAACTGCCTGGACTTCGCAGAAAGCCAACTCGATTGAAGAGACATATTTCGTCTCCCGATACTATTTATATTTATTTGAATATATTTCTGCTTCGTATTAAAAATTTTGCCGTCGTTTTTAGCCAGTTAGGTCACACACACACACACACACGCGCGCACAAATTTGAACTCTGAATTTCCCTACTGGTTAAATCCTTTATATGTGTGTGTGTGTGTGTGTGTGTGTGTGTGTGTACAAACGAAAGAAAGGGCACTGAACATATTTATTGGGAGTTACATGCATTATCAGCGATCACGGTGAATTGACTTAAGAAAATAGTCTAATACTGGGGCATATAGGCCCACAACAGAAAGAACGTGGGTTTTCCGTATGCATGGGACCCGAACTTACTCCGCTATGTTTTCGCGACATGTGTGGTGTCATTTACGCCAACATACCTACTCACCACTTCCCGTCAGATTTAAGAACTATAATTACATAGTGTTGTTTATATATATATATATAT
>NC_068988.1:92515508-92520345 GCF_001194135.2 Octopus bimaculoides
AAAATAATAATAACCAGAGTACAGAAAACACACAAGCCACATAGAGAACATTTTCCTTCATCAGCTACCCCCGTTTTAACACCGGCGTTTCGAAGAGTTGGGCAGGACGCATCGTTAAAACGGCTCTTCCCATGGACCGCAAATTAAATTTGTATACACAAATTAAACTTGTGCCATGGAGGAATGTAGTGGCGGACAAAAAACAAGACAGAAAAACAAACGGAAAAGAAAACAAGACAGGAAAACAAACGGAAAAGGCTATGCGGCCAGACGTGAAAAATTATGTGTATATGAACGCTGTGAGGCACGAACTTGAAAGTGGGGACGAAGTAAGTTCGCGTGTTTGCTCGGCGTGCTTCAGAATTCATTTTTCTAAATATTTTGACGAATAACCCTATTTACAGCTCCAAATATTGTTCCAAATATTGCTTTCCCAGTGCTTGTTGATTCACTAAATAAATTCAAATCTGTTGCTATTTGTTCCGGCTGTCGCGACTGTTTGGACATTTTACAGGGACAGCTTGATTGCTGGAACATTTTATGTATTGGCAATATCCGATGATATTTATTTGCGTACATTTATGCTTCGAACATTTTGAGTGTCAGCTAAGCTACTTCTTGTCCATATCTATACATATACAAGCATATCTGAACTTACGTGAATACGAGTTACATCTTTTTCGACTTCACTTCGTTTATTTTGTTTGTTTTTTCCAAGAAATTAATGCAAAAATCAAGCTCAACTTCAGCCGATTTCTTCAATTTTACATCGGTCTCAGAAAAAAAGACAAACAAACAAACAAACAAAAAACAATTAAAAACATTAAAAAAATCCACTTAAAAACCAATGCTGAAGTGGAAAATCAAATAGAATACATGCGAATATATATACAAACCATTCATTAAAACAAATTGAGGTAATGAATTTTTGAAATATCTTTTCGTGTTACATCGCTTTTCGAGTCGCATGTCTTGGAACAGTAACAGACGTAAGTTGATGTATATATGTGTGTGTGTGCGTGTGTGCATGTGTGTGTGTGTATGTATGTGTGTGTATGTGTGTGTGTGTGTGCGTGTGCGCGTGTGAGTGTGTTAGAGTAAAGTTGGATTTACTGAAATCTTTTCGTGTTCCTTATGTAGTCCTCGGTATGAATTCCGAGGTATTTACACGCTAAGACTGGTATTTAATGCTGTGATTCCATAAAAATAATGTCCGAAGGTGTAGCAAATCCAGGTAGATGTGACTGATCGAATGAGTTATAATACTCGCAGAGTAAAATAGAAGACAAAGCGGATGATATCAGTTTAGCATAAGTCTAATATTGTTTACAACTGTTTTCAATAGCATTCCGTTTCATACCACATTACACTTTAATGATTATGTATTATAAATTACACAACAACTGTATAAATTATAAGCGGTTGAAATAGTGAGAAATGCCATCTTCGTCAGAAGCTTATTAAACTAGTTATTAGACATGATAAATGATACAAGTTTACTAATATTGTACTGTGCAAGTTACTAGTCTGTTTAAGGTACTAGCAAACTAGTCTGGTGACCGCAGGAGTGTAAAGTTCCTACTTGTATATTAGTGTTGTACACACACACACACACACAAAGAGTGAGGGCGTGTATTTATATGACAAAATATAACGAACATCACGAATGACGTACGATCGACTAACTTTTGATAGACCTGAACAAGCTACTTATTGAATTAGTGTGCATAATGACTGCATATTCCAGAGACTCATGTACCATTAATGCTAGTTGTATCAGCGTGACACTATGTGATAAGGCATCATATTTGATTTACAGGTACATTCCACCCGACGGAATTTTACAGAGTTTCCGTTTATCCAATTTCACTCACAAAGCTTGTGTCGAAGCGATCCATGGCAAAAGAATTTATGTCCATGGTGCCGCGAGTCGATCTGAACCCACATCGACTCTCCGGAAGAACTGAGGGACAAATCCAGGTTGGTAATCTTTTAAGTAATAACTTGGCAAGAACCTTACCAACAGCTTCAAGCAAGCTGATACTATGATAGTTGTTCCATATTATTTTAGATCCTTTCCTTGAGAAGTAATAACATAGCTTCCATATCTCAAAAGCCTGACTGGTATCACAATCAGGTCAGGAGCCTTTTTAGTATTTATTCTCATAATTGCCGATTCTACCTCAGCCAATGTAGGTAAATCCTTCATTTCTGCGAACCGAAAGTTATGTTACAGACGGACAGATTTCCAGCTTCAGCCGTTTGTTCAACTAGATTATGTTCATCACTGAGGTCAGCTTTGCCCTGCTTCCTTTCGCGGTCGATAAAAAAAGTAGCAGTCATGTACTGGGGTCGACTGTTATTTCCCCGCTAAAATTTCTTGTGTCTTTGCCCGAAATAATTTTAGAGTAATGATTTGGTAGAAACGTTAGAGCAGGGAGCAAACTGCTTTGCAGCGCTTGTTCCGGCTCTTCGCGTCCTAGGTTCAGATCTCAACTAAGTCGACTTTGCTTTCTTTCCTCCAGGTCGATTGAATAAAGTACCACTCAAATACTTGGACAGATTCAATGTACAAATGCTTCTCTTTCTCCACCGAAATTTCTAGCCTTGTGTCTATGCTAATGACAACTATTACTGCTGCTGCTGTGGCCACTACTACTACTACTACTACTACTACTACTACTACTACTACTACTACTACTACTACTACTACTACTACTTTCAAATAGCGTTCTTACTCCAGCCAAAGGCTATCAGACATGATTTCAGCTGAATGAGCAAGTTAATTCAAGTAATTTCTGATTGGCTCACTAACCGTGATTAACTGTACTGTTAATCAATTAATTATTTCATTAGTTAATGATAATATATATGACGATGTGTTAACATAGATATCTCAACATGGCGATGAAACTCGGTCAATACACACACACACACACACACACACACACACACACGAACGTATGTGCATCACAAATGCATAAAGACTGACACACTCATATACACACATACGAAATGCATAAAAATACACACACACACACACACACAGATGTATACATACACACAGATGTATACATACACACATAGATACATACACACATTCACACACACATACATACACACATGCACACACATGCAAATACTTATATACAAAAAGAGATACTTATATGCACACAAACATACACACAGACGCATACATACACATACACGCGCATGTGCACGCGCGCGAACACACACACACACACACACACACACGTAGAGTTCATTTGAGTCACTATGGAAGCCTCTATGTGGTTACTCGACCAGCTAGAAATAGTAGCCAAAGTCTTCTCCAAGACAAACCCTGATGTCTTAAACAGGGAAAGGTCGCCTTAGCCCTTTAGCATTCAGAATACTCTGTCAAATGTAAAGCTTATTTATTCACATTGCTTTGAATGCATCATGCATTAACTTGTAGCCTCGATGATGCGGTTGTTCATTTTTAGAATGACATTGTAAGGTAGATGTGAGAAGCTAATTTGAACATGGAACAAGTAGAATAGTTGGCCGGATATAACCGGCTTCATATGATCGTAAGATTGTTGTCTCGACTCCTGGACCGGGCAATGAATTGTGTTCTTGAGCAAAACACTTCACTTGACGTTGCTTCAGTTCACTTAGCTGGTAAAAACGAATATTCCCGTGACCCACCGGCGGAGAGTATATAGACCAGAGAATCCGAGAAACCGGCCCTATGAGTGTATATGACTCAGTCAGGAGCCTTGTCCTTTCTTTTAATAAAATAATATAGCCTAGCATATCCTTAACAAGGATAATGGAATTCACATTTGAAATATCTTTGAACAAAGGTTTGCATAGGTCTGCCTCCATTAGGATGACTTGGAGTTTAACAACAACAACAACAACAACAACAAAAGAATAAGAAAACAGTAGAATCTCATGCAGTAGAAAATATATATTAGCAACAGAGGCAGTATTAATACCAAGTGGTAATATTTATGCCCACTTAAATGGGGATGTCCTGCAGTATGTACTGCGGTAGATAGATACTCTTATATAGTCTTTTGGTGCAGAATGCATGCTTGTTTGTTTATATTGTCAGCGGAGAGATAAATCCCGCCTAGTTGCAACGCCAAGACTGTCAGATTACGTGATTTCGATCTTCCTTGATCTCATCGATGAGGTACGCTCGATTGCTAAAGCTAACAGCGACTCATCTCTCCGCTAGCGATATATAGAAAATAAATGCCTGCTCAGGCACTGGTGTCACGGTTTGCCAATTAGCTTGTTAAAACATATATGTATTAGCAACAGAGGCAGTTTTAATACCGAGAAGTAATATGTATGCCGACTTAAACGTGGATGTCCTGTTAGAACATACTATACTGCAGTAGATACCATGAGAGAAACTCTCATATTGGTTTTCGGTGCAGAATGCACTCTTGTTTACATCGCTAGCGGGGAGATAAATCCATGACATTTTCAGCTCATAGAGCGTCCGTCATTGACAAGACCAAAAAAGGTCGAATTCAGGTGATCTAGTGGTCTTAACGCTGGAGATGGCGGGGATTTATCTCTCCGCTAGCTATATAAACAAACGTGCAATTTGCACGAAAAGCCAATATGAGAGATTCTCTCATGGTATAATTTGTTCTAACAGAACATCCATGTTTAAAAGGGGATAAATATTATATTACATACAGTAGAGCCACTTTAAGGGGCCAACGGGGTTGTCCACCATACTGCTTGACCTGACACATCAGCGTAACAACTACCAACAATTACGAACACCGCCAACAACACGTTCACCACCACCACCACCACCACCACCACCACC
>NC_068988.1:92521690-92526404 GCF_001194135.2 Octopus bimaculoides
CCATTGCGCCTCCACTGTTGTGACTGCTGTTGAAGTTGTTCAGCACAGGTAAGTTCTCTCCGAGTAGGCCTATCATCAAAGAGAGACTAGCTGTAAACTTGTCATTTTAGAGATATCTTGAACTATCATATTTGATGGCATATAAGATTCACTTTTTATCAGGGAAAAAAGTCTTCAAAAAACAAAAAAAAAAAAAACAAAAAACAAAAATCACCTCGAGTCGTATATGCAAAGTCGGGTCTCCTATAAGGTAATTTTGCGCCTAACGCTTACCACTATTAGCTAAATTGACGAGCGTCTATACACCTGTGCCTCTTTTATGCCATCAAATACAGTACGCACTGTAATGTGTTCTTTTCTAATATAATATAGTAATGGTGATTTAGGGAGATTCGTTTGCTATTTCTAGCAGGTGCAACAACCGCGTACAGGAAAATAGTCCATTAATGCCAAGATATGAAGATGGAACCAAGAGACAAATTATCAAAGAGCTCGATGTCCAAATGGATAAATTGAAATATTTTAACGATTCAGCGAGTTCGCCTAAACCAGCAGTCCTCAACCAGTCCACTTGACCCTTGGAAGTCCATATAAGGCTTTTTGTTAAAATTTATCCTTTATTCTTTTAATCATTTTACTTGTTTCAGTTATTTGACTGCGGCCATGCTGGAGTACCACTTTAAGAGGTTTTAGTCGAACAAATCTACCCCAGGACTTATTCTTTGTAAGCCTAGTACTTATTTCTCGGGCTTTTTTGCCGAACCGCTATGTTATGTGGAAGTAAACACACCAACATCGGTTGTCTAGCGATGGTGGTGGTGGGGACAAACACAGACACAAACACGCAAATATATTGGGGTCATCTCATAAATAATGCAGTTTTTAAAATACTTCTTTTATTTTCCAAAATTAAGATAAACAAAGTTCTTTTTTAATCTAAAATATACTCTCCTTGATTTTCTACAACGCTCTTCCATCTATCTGGTAGACTTGCGAGACTCCCTCTTCCAAAATTCACTTGTCCGTGACGAAAAATACTCCTTCAGTACTGTTCTGACCTCGTCTTCAGAATTCATATTTTTCCCCGCAAATGCTTTTGAAGACTATGAAATAGATGATAATCAGATGGGGCAATGTCCGGCGAATATGGTGGGTGGGGCATCGTTTCCCGTTCAAACTGCTCCTGCCTTTGGAATATCAACTTCACCGTATGTGGCCGGGCATTATCCTGACGGAAGAAGACCTTTCGTCTTAAAACCAAAGATGGTCGTTTTTCTTTTAGTGCTGACTTAGGCTGCTCCAGCTGCTCTCAGTAGATCTCCTTTGTTATCTTTTGGCTGCGGTTTAAAGTTTAAAGAGAACTAAACCTTTTATATCCCACCAAACAGATAACAACACCTCACGTAGGTGAAGACCTTCTTTAGCCTGAGTTGCCGGTGTTTCTCCTTTCCCTACCCACTGTCTTCGGCACTTGACATTTTTATAGATAACCCATTTCCCCTCACCAGTCACTATTCGGTCCAAAAAAGGATCATTCGTGAGACGTGACAGCAAAGAAGAGCGCACATTCACTCAATTCACGCGATTAGACTAAGAAAGTGTGTGAAGAATCCATTGACCCAATTTGCTGACTTTTCCGATGGCGCACAGGTGCCGATGAGTGACTGAATGACCAAATCCAAGCTTCTCTGCTAGTTCCTCAACAGTTACGATGGGATTTTGTTCCACCAGAGTTTACAGGACGTCCTCGTCGAGCTCTGCAGATCTTCCAGGACGAGGCTCATCTTCTAGACTGTAGTTTCCGGCTCGGAATTTCTTGAATCACCGTTGACACTGGCTTACGCTTATTGTCCGATCCCCATAGACTGCATTAATATTCTTCGCACTTTCTGTTGCGTCGTTGTCTTTATTGAACTCATAAAGCAAAATACGCCCAAGGTACCACACAGTGGGACTGAACCCGAAACCATGTATTTGGGAAGCAAGTTTCTTACCTCACAGCCATACCTGCGCCTGAATTGTTAATACTTCTACAATACACAAAATATTTTAATCCTCTTTATACAATTCCTAATAATATTTGATTATAAAAATATAATACGATTTTTTAAACGTCGAATGGCTGTGAGGGTCCAACCAAGTAAAGGGGTCCATAGGCAAAAAATGGTTGAGAACCACTGGACTAAACAGTTACAGTAACATAATGAGCACATCATAACATAGAACTATCTTTCTGTGACTGTGGAACACTCCAAACAACGTGTTGCCTGCAGGATTGCCCATTATTGAATTCCCATCGATATTTGGATGATAAAATATAAAAATAAAGAAAGAATGTGCATCATTGTGTAATAATTCGAATTTTGGTATACGTCCAACAGTTTTAAGGAAGGATGTAAGACAATTACATCGACTCCAGTGTTAAGCTGGTATTTTATCGACTTCGAATGGACGAAAGGCAAGGTCGAACTCGGTGCTTTATGAGCTGGAGGAAAGGCCGCTAAATATTTTTACTCGACGCACTAACGATTCTGTTAGCTTGTCACCTTCATCACTGAGTAAAAGTAAAATGAAAGATTTGATACAAATACGGAAAAGTAATTAATCTCGAGACACACTGGAGACATAACACAGAACAAGGAAAAAAAAATCTGCAGCAGTTTGCAGTAAAGACGTTCTTTTGGAAATCACTGGCACGGGACACAGAAACTTCACTATAATGATCTTTTGAGGAGACCTAATCTAAGGATGACAACTTTATTGGTAGATTACAGAGAGGGGAGGGAGAGAGAAAGGAGAGAGAGAGAGAGAGAGAGAGAGAGAAAGAGAGAGAGAGAGAGAGAGAGAGAGAGAGAGAGAGAGAGAGAGAGAGAGAGAGAGAGAGAAGGCATAGAATCGATTCTAGTAGTGGACTTATACTCTATTTATCGATCTCAAAAGACAAAATTGACCTCGGCGGGATAAGAACTCAATATGCAAAGATATGGAACGAACACGTAATGCATTCTATTCGACGCTTCGATGATTTTACTATTTCACGGCCTTTCTCCCTTCAACAATTCCCCAAACCAAACATTATATTCAGGCCGTCACTCTATCTGGACACTAATGTTCAGCTCACGTACCTGATACGCTGCTACCACTGTATATATATACAAAAAATTCTTGACCCCGTTTCACAAAAGGTTATTTGCTTGATTTGCAAAGGTTCTCTCAACAACCGGTCACCCTCTCAGACCATTATTTCGTCTCTTCTGTCATTACTCTCTCCAAAACCTGTTCCTGCTCCTGCTGCCATTCTCAGTGTCTCACACCCAACATATTCTATAATAAACATTTTCCCTAGTCTTTTCTCCCCAGAGCAGTAACCCTGAAACATCTCTCCTACAGAAGTTCGACTTGAACATGAACTATATTGATCTCTACTTATTAACTTCTCGGAGCATTGGTTTGGGAGAATCAATAATTAAAAAATCAACATCATAGGCGAAGGTATGGCTCTGTGTTTAAGAAGTTCGCTTCGCAATATAGAGTTTTTGGGTTCAGTTCCCCGTGCGGCACTTTGGTCAAGTGTCTTCTATAGCCTCGGGCCAATCAATGCTTTAAGAGCGAATTTGGTAGGCGAGAAGTGTGAGGAAGCTATTCGGACGTATGTGTGTGTGTGTGTGTGTGTGTCGCTGCTTGAAAAATCGGTGTTGGTTTGTTTACGCCTCCGTAATTTAGCAGTCCGAAAAAAAAAAAAAAGATATCGATCGAATAAGTACCAGACTTAATCATTTGTTCGGCTAAACCTTCAAGACGGTACCCCCAGCATGGTTGCAGTCCAATGACTTAAACGAGTACAAGAATTAAAAAAAAACCCAATTAAAAGAACATCACAAACAGATCAACGAAAGAGCCTCTATACATGGTCGACCGACCAGTAAGAATAAGCAGTCAAAACTCACTCAAATTACACTCGGTCGTATTAAGAAATGAAGGACTATGTAGCTCATTGTATATAAAAAAGACAGGGTAATCATGTACAGAATGCCTTTTATTATATGTCCACTCAATCAAGAATGATAAGGGTTTGAAGAACGGAACATTTACGTTAGGCAACAACATAAACAACACGAATATTACTACCATCACTAATAACCCCGCTTTAAACACTAACCAGGCGGCCACCACAGCCTACCGTCCGAAGAAATTAAGAGTCTCTTGTATGGAAAAAGACAGGATGGTCACAGCTGGAAGACATGTCTTCACAGTTCGACTTAATCCGAGCTGATAAGGGTTAAACTACAATACATTACGTTAGAAATACCATTAGCAGCAGCAGCAGCAACAACAACAGCAATAACAACAACATGAGCACTACCACTACTACTATAGTCACCACTCAGACGACGACGACGACAACTGCTTCTCTATGTCAGTACGAAACGTTGCTGTTTCTACGAACATAACTGAAACTACATACCAGACTGGAGATATTTCGTCAGAATATTCCATACGGTTTCTACCACATCACTAGAAATAAATGGAGGAGTAGTGGTGAGGTGATGGGGTTCGAGGAAGGAGAAGTCTAAAGCATTTTCGCTGGAGACGACAACTAGGTCAATGCCTCCTAATCGAGACCCCAAATCCAGTGTCGTTTTTTGTCAACTTACAGCTTCTCTCTCTCTCTCTCTCTCTCTCTCTCTCTCTCTCTCTCTCTCTCTCTCTCTCT
>NC_068988.1:92527169-92528980 GCF_001194135.2 Octopus bimaculoides
TCCGTACTATGTTCCGTGTTCAAATTCCACCGAGATCGACTTTGCCTTTCATTCTTTCAGGGTCGATAAAATAAGTACCAGTTGAGTACTGGGATCGATGTAATTGACTTAACCCCCCCCCCCTGAAATTGCCCTTGTACCAAAATTTGAAGCCATTTTTATAGTGATTGTTGTTGTTTTCGTTGCTATTGCTGCTTTCCAAAATATGAGCTGTTCCAAAATCCCAACCAGAGACCTCAAGAAATTGACGTATTACATCTTCAGGGAAAGGAGATCAAATACTAAAAATTTGTTGTAATATTTGCTATTTTGAAAGATCTTTTTCAAAATCAAATTTTCTCAAGTTGATCGTGTTTTTCTCATTATGTGGGCTGTACTCATGAAAACAATTCTTTGTAGTCTCGATACTTTTGCATTTCTTGGCATGATATTGATATGATATTTGAAAGCGCCATTTGATATTAGCCACAAAGTCCCGATGATCACAGGTATAGTTGTCGTTCTTAGATGCCACATTTCTGAGATCTCTATTTGAAGATCCTTGTATTTAACGTTTCAAATGTTTTCACAGAGATATTGCACTCTACTGAGACCCACATGTGATTTTTCACCACAATATTTGGTCTATTGGTCAGAATTTCACCAGTTTTGCATATCTCTTAAAGATTTCGGAATTATGAAGTGAAGCTGTATGGAATAATATTTTTAAAAATTTATTTTATATAGAGAAATCTTCAACAATTTGATTTGAAAGTCTGTCCATACATGGGTTAAACTAAATTGTGTTTTAAACTAAAATTGTGTTTTTAGACAATTTTTGTTTTTTTCTCATTTTCCTACACATATGCATAATATGGTTACACCAAACACCCACCTAAACAAAAATAATGACCATTAATGTAAATTCATTGAGATAGAAAAAAAGAGAAAAAACTACATGAGAATATTTTGTAGCAAAACGCAGTTTAAAAGAAAAAAATAATGATGATTCTATAGAGAATAACATTAAAATGAACAATTCCAACGGCTCGTTTGATAACATTCGCACTCACATTTTGCTAAAAAACAAAAATAACTGTAGCAAATATGGAAATCTTACCTCACAAATGATGGCTGGATATGGACCATATAGTTGTAAAAAAAGAAAAGAAAACAACTGATCCGTAATATGTAATCAAAACGGGCACGTTTTTGCTTGAAGCTATCATACGTGTACAAGAAAAGAGGGAAGTGGCTCATTTGTGCACTTTGTAAGTGACATGGTTTTTATTTGTGTCCACAAAAGAACGTTTGTAAATAGCTCTCACCGATATGTAGAGAGAGAGAGAGAGATCTTCCCTGGTGAATGAGTAGGATACATTGGGTACTACGCCTCATGTATAAAACTGGGAAGGATGAAGAGGCAGGCTAAGCTAATAGACCAAGTGGCTACTTATGGCTGCTACTCTCGTCTTTCTTTGCTCCATAACTGAGGCATAAGCATATGAATCTCATGACGTGTTTCGTCACTGCCGATGGTCATTTCGTCTCCCTCTTCATCTTTAAAGCCTGGCTTTTGGTTCCCTAACTCTGGCCTCATCCGATGTGCTCAATTTCCTGTCACACATCGGACACACATCGGGCACACATCAGGCCACACGTCGAGCACACATCCCGTCGCACATCAGGCCACACATCGGACACACATCCCGTCACACACCAGGCCACACATCCCGTCACACATCAGACCACACATCGGGCACACATCCCGTCACACACCAGGCCACACATCCCGTCACACATCAGGCCACACATCGGGCACACATCCCGTC
>NC_068988.1:92528990-92529650 GCF_001194135.2 Octopus bimaculoides
CATCGGGCACACATCCCGTCACACACCAGGCCACACATCCCGTCACACATCAGGCCACACATCGGGCACACATCCCGTCACACATCAGGCCACACATCAGGCACACATCCCGTCACACACCAGGCCACACATCTTGTCACACACGTCTTCAAAATTCTCCCCTGAGTGGTATGTAGGGTCTTACTTTATTGTCTTCGGAAGAGCAGAGATATCACACCAAGCGCCTGCTTCTTTTCTCGATTAATTCACAATATCAAGGCATGATCCTTTGCGACGTACTTCGAGTCTTTTATTTCCTTCTCTGCACAGTCTCCTGAAAGTCTATCTCTTTTGAGTACGTCTGCATTGGCAAACACTGTTACTGTGGCTCACACTGCTGCTGCTGTTACTGTTGTTGTTTTATTTCCATGTTTGTTTTTCTTTCTTTCTTGAACGTTACTCATGTCTAATGTGTTGTTAATGCTGATGCTGAGGGCGTCACTGTTCACGTCAGAGCCTATAATCTTTTATTTCGAATGTCACTTCAATGATTTGTATTTATGGGAGACGGCGTTCCCCCCCCTCTGTGTCTGGAACGCTTTCCCACAATTGTTGGAGTCTCTGCTGTCGACAACTCTCACAGACGCCATGTTAAAAGGAGAAAAAAAAACAACTCATCAC
>NC_068988.1:92530471-92533960 GCF_001194135.2 Octopus bimaculoides
TATATATATATATATATGGAATATATATATATATATATATATATACACGCACACACAAAATAGCTTCTCCCAGATGAACCGTTACAGCAACATGTGCATAGGAATATAAACACATTTCTATACAAAAACTGTGAGTAAACCTGTTAGTAAAATTTCAAATTTTTCATTTTAATTACATATACATCCATATTTATACAAAACCTCTGTATATATGCACATTGCTATTTCTTCTCGGTCTCTCGTTGATGCATCAATAATAATTATAATTATAACTACGAAAGAAACATGAACACATGTCCATCGGTGGTGTATTTGACGGATATTTGTCCTCATCTTGTTTGTTGTTAA
This sequence comes from Octopus bimaculoides, assembly GCF_001194135.2. Taxonomy (NCBI): domain Eukaryota; kingdom Metazoa; phylum Mollusca; class Cephalopoda; order Octopoda; family Octopodidae; genus Octopus; species Octopus bimaculoides. The sequence continues at coordinate 92,530,820 of NC_068988.1, forward strand.
CACAACGTTTCGGCTGATATACCCTCCAGCCTTCATCAGGTGTCTTGGGGAAATTTTGAACCTGGGTTCTCATTCCTAAGGTATTTTTTTATGTTATTATTTATTATTATTATTATTATTAAGGTCACTGCCTGGAATCGAACTCGGAATCTTGGGGTTAAGAGCGCGGGTTACTAACCTCAAGATTCCAAGTTCGATTCCAGGCAGTGACCTTAATAATAACAATAATAATAATAATAACATCAAAGAATACCTTAGGAATGAGAACCCAGGTTCAAAATTTCCCCAAGACACCTGATGAATGCTGGAGGGTATATCAGCCGAAACGTTGTGTTAACAACAAACAAGATGAGGACAAATATCCTTCAAATGTAAATAATGTCAATAATGTAAATAATGGTCAAATGCTAACAATGTCTTATTTGTTCGTATTGAAACTTGCTTCTTTAAGGCGGTGTATGTTTCTGTGAATTATTGGTTTCCCTTGAAATTCTTAACATAAGAACCGGAATTAAGTGTCAAATACTACAACCACAGAAAATTTCATCTTAATTCTTTCATGCAAGAATTTCTCTCAGTTTATTGCCTGAATATCGGCAGAGAACAATTACCCCTCATTTGAATGGAATCAGATGAAATAAATATGATAATACATGCAATATGGCATCCAACTATCTTGTTATATTGAGCAATCTACGACTGTCCTGCCACTTGAATCAACCAGAGGAAGCAATTGCTTATATTCCTAAAATTATGTAAAATAAAAGTCAGTTTATTAATGATCCAACCCGTTCGAACCGAATCATAAAAATACTAAATACCAGGTGGAATGCTATAAACTGAATCTGATAGACCACTGACTGGATATCGACCGTTGCAAGATTTATAAAAACCGTTCATTATAGTGGTAAGATTTTAACTCGATTCTGAGCAAAATTTGCCGAAAATTGCCTCCAGGGCACTTTTAATCAATTATAGATAAATTTTAAAACTAACATCCTTTTAATTTATTTTAAAAATCAACTAAAATCCTACATTTAAACGAATCACCAAGTGAATGATGAAACATTTTCGAATTGCACATAAAATAATGCCCCCCTATATTGCTATGAATTTCTTATTGATCTCTAGCTAGTCATAAATACACAAAATAGGCATGGTCACAATCCATTGGCTGAAACAGATAAAAAAAAATAAAAGGAGTAACGCTCATGGCGTTTACAAACCTTCCTTGACGGTCAGCTCGAACTTCCATAGTTGCTACCAGATGGCTGCAGTGTTAGGTAGCAAAGTGTTTTGTTCGAACCGGTGACAGTTAGGTTGGTTTTTGATTTAATTTACTTCGAAAGGATTGGTTACAATTAGTTAAGATTAAATGATATGAATATAGATTGATCAAGATGGCGGTAATGTGTCAATAATCGAGGATTATTTTACAAAAGGTTAATTTTCACTTTATAATATTGGTTTCACATTTTTGACACAAGGCCTGCAATTTCAAGGGAGGAGTTAAGTCGATTACATCAACCCCAGTGCTCAACTGGTACTTAGTTTATCAACCTCGAAAGGATGGAAGGCAAAGTCGGACTCGCCGGAATTTTAACTCAGAATGTGAAGCCGGACGAAATGTCACTAAGCATTTTACCCGGCGTGCTATCGATTCTGCCAGCTCGCGGACTTCTTTTACTGTACAATATTAAGATGACAGAATAGTGAGAGATACAGTAAAGGTGATAAGAGTTTTAAAAAATTGGAGGCTAGTACCCATCGTACTATATCAAAGGATTCGAATCCGTTATATTATCAACCGAAGAAACTATATATTGGGGGAACTAGTAATTGTAACAATGTAGTGAACGAATATTTACCAATCAGTTGAGCGTCCTTTTGTTTGCATGCTTGGTTTCATAATATCATTATCAAACCAGATGTGTTAGATTTACGATAATGTGGACGACACTTTGGCTTTGAAAAGAGACAGCAATCTATTTATAGAGACTTTGCTTTCTTACATTATTCATTTGGGTATTGCATATAAAGCTTACTAAGTATAGTAGCTTGCTAAAAGGAGGGGGTCTCTTAGTAATGAGAAGCGAGTCAAATAGAAGTACACAAAACTTTATAAACACATCAATTTACGAAAGTAAATAGAAGAGCTCTCCCGGCAGGAGCATATTTTTGTTTGTTTATAAAATCATATTCTTTGAATAGTCCATTGTTTGAGTTAGCTCACTTTTTGCATATTTTATCTTCTAGTGCAATAGTAGTATGAATTCTCATTCAAAACATTATTGGTTCAAATTCATACGACTATATTCCTGAAGTCCATCACTCTGAGAAATCATCATAGACTGTAGAACTAGCTTTCGAAGGTTTCTTTGGTACGCGTAGCTATTGTGACTGTGTGGTTGAAAGTGATTATGATTCCATCTAACAGCTGAAGAATATATCTTTGAAATCGCTGTTCATGGAAGCGGAGGGCGTTCATTCGTTTGTTAGTTACTAGGTTATGTATGTATGTATGTATGTATGTATGTATGTATGTGCGTTCGTGTGTGATTAAAAGCATGTTTTGAGGTTATGAATATACAGAAGAAACAGTTTACAAGACATAACCGAATTCTCAAGTGCAACACGATGCAGCAGTAAACGCTACGGTAGAGCAGTCTTGTTCAAGGATTTTGTTCCAACTAGTGAGAAAGGAGTGACGAGTAACTCGATAGATTTTTTATGCCAGACATTGGCGAGTGAGAACAACATCATTGTGCATTCGCTGAAGTTTTCAAGTACGAAAGACGACTGGTGTATGACCTAAAGAGCAAACTTTCTGTAGATCTAGCTCAACAGTAATTATACTGGCGATCATGGATGAGATAAAGGAACATAGGTTGATAAAACAGTTGATCTTTTTAAAACTGCTTCCATCAAATTTGAGAAATGTAAAGAAGGGACGATAGGTTGATAGTTAAAAGGTTTCCGTCAATGGGGGATTCCATGTGTGAGCGACTGTGTGTGTGTGTGTGTGTGTGTGTGTGTGCGTGTGTGAGAGAAAGAGAGAGAGAGAGAATGAGTGGAAAGAGAAATTGAGATGTCTGATAGTGATATGAGTTAGCTTTGTAACAGATTGTTTAGTGTAATAAA
>NC_068988.1:92535011-92549278 GCF_001194135.2 Octopus bimaculoides
TGAAAATTATTTTGAGATTATGAACAGAAACAAATTGCAGATTCGGACTTTCTGTATTTTAAAACCTTGATTAAAAAAGATTTCGTCAGAAAGACGAATTTTAGGATTTATGAGGCTGGGGCGTGGTTAATGAAAAAAAAAAAAAATTATTCATTATTGTCTTTAAATTACGTTTCATTTTCTGTTTGAAAGTAAAAGAAATGAAGATTGTAATGATGATCGCCGCCTTCCAAAATTTTTTTTAATCTTCAAGTCTTCATCTCATCGTTTTTAAGTCCGTAGTGCGAAATATAAAAAATTTTAAAGCCCAAAGTTGGTACAAAGTGTTTTTTTGTACCGAAAAGGCGTCTTCCGTTGTTTTTGAGTGCGTAGTGCGTAGTGCGAAAAAAAAATAATAAAAAATAAAAAAAGGAACTGGACAAAATTAATCTGGTTCACACTAAATTGTTGCTGTCCATCATGACTTCAAATATTTTATTCATTCATTTCTTCGTCGGCAAACGAACATTGTAGAGAGAAGGCTGTCACAGAAAGTCCAAGACCATATCACGTTGAAACGATTTGCTTGTTGTAATGAATTCATTTCTTTGTAACGATAATTTATATTAAAAAAAAAGAAGTTACGGATATAGAAAACAGCTTGTAAAGCCTACATGGATATTTATAACAAGAGAGGATGTCAACGGGCAATACTAGATATCATTGGTCGACACATCGATGATTTAGTCACACAGTCGTAAGGCTACATCATACAGATTCTTCCAAGCAAGAGATAAAAATCGGCAAAAAAAGATTGTAGTGACACACGGAAGGAAGATGGATCTGGTTTTAGGTGAAGCACATCTTATTTTGGAGGAGCCATTAGAGGCGGAGTGCATTGTTAAAATATAATCTTCAGTTGTTTATGAAAGTATACGAGGTTATTAACAGTTTTTTATTCATGGATATCGCCGACCGTTAACAACCGAAGAATATAACAGCGAGACAGTGGAAACGAAAGACATTCAATATGGCGGAACGCAGCTTAATTTACCGAAACTTCCCGTAGTTTGATGAATCACCTTTTATTAAATGAAACTTGTCAACATTTCCAGGAAGGACGTTTAATCAGCTTTTATAAGTAATTCTCCCTCGCCTCGTCCCTTAATGCTAAAATTCTTGTAGATTCATCGTGATGGTGGGTGGAGATGATTGCGATTAGTATTGGATTTGAAACTTAACCTTCTGCAGCAATCATGCGGTAAACTGCTTCATTATAGATTCTCCCATGTTTTTTTTTTTTTAGCCGAGAATTAATTATTTCTTATTCAAGCGGGTCAGAGCTCTTTGCTATCCACGGCAGTGTTTCATTTAGCAAACGTCTCTTTTCGTCAAAGTGTGTGTCAATAGTAGAGCATAGTGGAAAAGATGGAGAAACTATGGAAGAAATTAAATAAAGGCGTGGGAGGGCAATGAAACGACTGGAACAAGGAAGAAGCGGGGGTAGAAAAGAGGAGTTGGATTTATATGCACGAGCAGGTATATGTGTGCGTATACACTCACATATCAAAACGTATGGCGAGTACTTAAACACATCTCACACATCCCACAAATAGCGATCACTCATGTAGAGATATCGCTAGTCTCAGATATACACACATTATACACACATATACACGCATGCAGTCGCACACACAGACACACACACACACACACACACACACACACACACACACACACACACACACACACACACACACATGTACACCTCAACCTACGTCATTCCGAGTTACGTCTTTTCTTTTTACAGAATTAGATGAAAAAAAATAAGCCTCAACTTCAGACGAATTATTCGACTCTACGTCGGTTTCAGTGAATATATTTAAAAGCATAGAATTAAAACAACTTGCAAAAAAAACCAAAACAAAAAAAAAACACCTTTACTCCCGCAACCAATATTGAAGTGAAAAATCAAATAAAATACGTGATAAATTTTTTAAATGTTTATTCGTGTTACGTCGCTTTTCGAGTTAAGTCGCATGTCTTAGAATCAGTAGCGACGTAAGTTAAGGTATACTTGTATATATACGTATATATACGTATATGTATGTATATATGTATGTATGTATGTGCATACATATACACACACACACATATATATATATATATATATATATATACACACACACACACATATATATATATATATATATATATATATATATATATATATATATATATATATATTATATACCTACATACTTATCTACATCTCTATATAATAAATATATATGATAAAGAGCGACACACACACACACACACACACACACACACACACACACACACACACACAAACATACTCTAATACATTGTGTATTTGCGTTTGTGAGTGAGTAGATTTAAACATATGCACATCTAAATATATCACGCTCAGACACACCATATACACATAGACACGTAAACGGTCAGACCGACACTAATGCCATGTTTACTGACGCATGAAGCAAAAAATAATATTGCAATCACTTGTAGATAACATTCCCAGATGAGCTGGTACCAATTACCAAATTACTATCAGCTTAGAGAACTTAGGTGATGCAAAAATAGACTGTCCTGTTCAGTTGCATAACAAAATCTTGAAGGATTTGAACATGTTCAGTTCTAAATACAGAGTTCAAATGGATTATCAACATGTACATACGCCTTCGTGCATGCAAATACACCATCTGTCTATCTATCTATCTATCTATCTATCTATCTATTTGGAAAGGGTTCATTCTTTTGTGTATGGCTATTAGGAGGTGGGTGCATTTTAGGTGGTTTTATTAAGGAGTCATTAATGATAGCTGTCGTTTCATTTACATATTCGTTGGCTGTTCTATTTTAATTGATCGGCTTCAGTATTATATCCAAATCGTCAATTGTTTATAGTTCAAGTCAATTTTCTAATTTATCAATGACATGTTATCCCTTTTCACTAGCTAATTTAATAATCGTCCTGGGGTTGCTTATCGAGTTCATACTAGTATTGTTTTGCTATAACAGTAGATTTATCCCGTTCATTGGCTGATTCAGTGGCTGTCCTCGTGTTTTTACATATCGGTTACTTTACCATATCCTGTTATACAAAAATTGCTTATTTATTGTTTTTGTTGGAAAATTGTCTTGTCTTTGTCAATTATATCATCATATCCAGTTTAATAAAATTGTTGTTCTGTCTTCTTTATTACATGCAAAATGTCACATTGTACATACATACATACATACATACATACATACATACATACATACATACATATATATATATATATATATATATCGCTAAAAAATTTGTTGCGCAGATCGTTGCTGCTTAATATATTTCTTTTATTCTTTTACTTGTTTCGGTCATTTGGCTGCGGCCATACTGGAGCATCTTTTAGTCGAAGAAATCGACCCCAGGACTTATTCTTTGTAAGCCTAGTACTTATTCTATCGGACTCCTTTGCCGAACCGCTAAGTTACGGGGACATAAACACACCAGCATCGGTTGTCAAGCGATGTTGGGGGGACAAACACAGACATACAAACATATACACATACATACATACATATATATATATATACATATATACGACGGGCTTCATTCAGTTTCCGTCTACCAAATCCACTCACAAGGCTTTAGTTGGCCCGAGGCTATAGTAGAAGACACTTGCCCAAGGTGCCACGCAGTGGGAATGAACCCGGAACCATGTGGTTGGTAAGCAAGCTACTTACCACACAGCCACTCCTGCGCCTTTATCTTTATACTAACATTGTAGGAAATGTGTGAGAGCCTGGATCTGGTCGGTCTGAACATAAAACAGGTAGAATATTTGGATCGAATACGGTCGGTAAGCCTACCAACATTTCACTTCTAGTAGAAGTACTGAACACTGGCATCTACGTGTACCATACGAAGTCCTTCATATTTTAGGCTCTTCCTTTCGTGTGCCCACTCCATATTGCTTCCTATGGAACAATTAACGCAGTAATTACTATTTTCTTTTCGTTTAGTAGGACCACGCCGTAAGACTGAGTCATTGCTTAGCTATGGTAATATAACTTGGGAACAACTCCTTACCACACAGCCAATCCTGCGCCTGTCATTTTAAAATGTAATTACATGTGGATTGTTGGCGATTTTTTATCTTCCGTCTTCCTTTTCTCTTGGACTTTTCTCTGTCTCCTGTTTCTGACAAAGAGCGTCTGCTCATAACGTAAAACCCTCTTTCTTTCCTTCTCTGAGCGTCTTTTAATACTTTGCATGTACCACGTCCTCACGATGTTGTTTTACTTGTATTTTTTCTCCGTTTTTTTTTGTGGGGGGAGATTAATTATATATATATATATATATATATATATATATATATATATATAACTGGAACAAAATTAGAGGGCAGATAGACAACACAAAGGCGGACAAGAGAAACAACAATTAGAAGGACAGGCAAAAAGAGACGGGTCATTCTTGGCTTTCTTTCATCGGTCAAGTACCAGAAGTCACGACCATTTCGGACAGTTACATTTGAGATGGTTCGATCTGGTTGTCCCTCAAAAAGTCTAAGCTAAGAACATTAGATCCCTTTGTAAGAAAGCTCTCGAATGTGTACGGCAAGAAAGACAAAAAACAAAGAAAAAAACGGAGAACATGGTACACAATTACAAAAACAAGAAATAACAGCAGACGTATTTCGACTGAGAACGATTCAAATTGAGCTGGCGTATATGAAGTGATAGCTTAAAGGCAGGAACATGGGAGATGGACACAAGACATGTTGACAGCTGGCAGTCAGGCCAAGAAAGAAAGATCATAGCTGGTCGGACACCGGTCGCGTGGAAGGAGGAGATTGGAAGATTAGAAAGAAATTAGAGACAAAGGGAAAGGTGCAGGGGAGATAAACGAGTGGGAAATAGTGGGAGTTAGAGAAAGAGAGGGCCAAGGAATGTGAGAGAAGGGGAGCAAGAGAAAGGAAGAAAATAGAGAGGTGGGATAGTCTGATATTGGGGCATATGAGCTCTTGTTGAAAAAAAAATGGGTTTTAGTACACGTACCCATTATATATATATATATATATATATATATACATAGTTGAAATTTATAGAAAAACGAAAGACAAAGATAGGTGTAAGAACAACAAGCAGGTGTATTAGTTTGACGCTCGGGAAATAAAAAAAGTTTTTGACGTTTCGAGCCTACGCGCTTCAACAGAAAGGAATAAGAGAAAATAAACAGAGAGAAAAAAAACTTGTGGATGTAGCGGTCAAGCATGGCGACTGATTAGAAAAAAAAAATTGAAAGAAGACACAGACACACACACCCATGTATATGGCTACATGGTTTATTGTCTTTTTATTTCCCTATATAAAATTGTACAGTGTTATTTAAGGGAAATTTTGGCTGCAGTAGCGTAGCATAGGTTTTGTTAGACACCTCCTTCCTTAAATATAACATACTTTCCATTACAGAAAACACGCTTATACAAAGTAACTACCTTCAGCGGTTTGCACATCCTACACACCCCATGCTATGTCACTGTACACCGAATAATATGAATAATGAATAATATATATATTCATCATCATCAGCAGCTGCATTCCACCACAACAGTAAACAGCTGCAATTAACTTTCACCAATTGCAGTTTTAATAATCAGTAGTGGTCCCGTGAACGGCTAATTAGGGAATCGTGTGATGCACAGGGATGCTAAGAATTTCGACAAAGTGTTTTGTCTGACCTACTCCCTAACAATTCTGCCCATCTACTACTACTACTACTACTACTACTACTACTACTACTACTACTACTACTACAGCTCTAGAATCTTTGTAGTTTGAGTCACTGTCTCCAATTTTGTTCCAATTGTTCTTCAAATTTGGGATATGGATTAAGTTTAGTATATTAATTATGAAAGTGAAAATAATTATTAGCCTTTAAAGTTTGCAAAACTTGAATATTCTAGCCAATCAGAAGCGAGTATTTTACACATCACCGTGAAGTTCTGTTAGCATAGTAAGCAAAGAACAGTTTCCATAGAAACCGAGGAGTGTCACCACCACATGTTCCATAACTGCTTACAAAGAACTCTGTTTCCATGATGATGTGCATGCGCACAAGGAGTGTAACCACTACGTGTTCCATAAGAGTAGGAATTCGATTCGAAAACGGTATAGAGATTTTGACATGCCGGCACCTCTACTCCTTCTCGCCACTTTGACAGATGATGGAAGAGGAAGCGAACGCGCTGTTTTCTGATTAGCTGAAGATTCTGAAAATGATCAAACTTTGAACACCTGTAATATTTTCGCAAAATTTCCCTGGAATAAATGGATAACAAATTCGGATTCAGCGTCACAGATTACATCTAAATATATGCTACATTAAAAAAGAATTCTTTTTTTAAGATTTCGACATGCAGTGACTCAAACCATAATGATCCCAGCTCTATTCCAGTGCTCCACAACCGGTGTTTCGCGGCACACTGGTGTGCCACGAGACGATGCTACGTGTGTCACAGTGTAACCTGAATATAATCTTTTTCCCTATATTTTTAGTTATATTTCTAGTTCAGGTATGCCGCCAAATTTTGAATAGAATATAAGCGTGCCGCAAGTGAAAAGAGGTTGCACTGCTCTATTCAACGACTTACTACTACTCTATTCATCGACCTCAAAAGATAAAATGCAAAACTGTATACATCGGGAATTGAACTCAAAACTCAGTGAGGCGGAACAAATACCACAAAGCATTGTATTCGTCGCTTTAACGACTCTGCCAACTTCCTTCTATGACATTACATACCATCTCCAAATAAGAAATTTCTGAACCATATTATTTCCACGAGTTGAAAATCTAATTAATATTTTTGCATTCATTAACATTTAGTGAAAGGTCACAAAGTTCAACTGTTGACCTCACTTTAATGATATCAAGAAAGTGCTAACAGGTTGTGACAATGAGCTGAAGCCACAAGAGGCTGCTGGATAGCGCAGAAAGCTATTACCATCCTCCTTGCCTGCCAACACACTTGAGCTAAGTCACGCTTGCACACGCACACACACACACACACACACACACACACACACACACACACACACACACACACACACGTATACATGTATGTATAGAATTATGTAGCATGATAGGAAGTACACATCTGAACAAAGATCTGAAGCCCTTCCTGCAATAACCATCATTCATGAGCAGACAACGATGGCAACAGATGGAGAAAAACAAAGGCGCAATGAATTGAGGCCAGATGTAACAAAAATAACAAAGGTTCGGATACACTAAGAGGAAAGACATGTCCACAAATATAAGAGGACGTACGACCGGAAATGTATTCCAGTAACTAGTTCTTGTAAATGCGTTGTACATCTTAAACACAGTTATAGACGTGTAACACACTTGTATATATCGGGTTCGAGTCCCATGGCTGGTTGTTGACGAATTTCTTCGTCTTGTGAAGGTAATTTAACCAGTATTTCTGCTCTTCCAACTGCAACTCTGCGTACGAAAAAATATCACCTTATTTGTATCGTAAAGTACGCATTTCGACGCTTCTAAAAAAAGAACAAATATTTGTTTGTTTACATTTATACACTTGTATAAGCGTTGCAGTGAAGTAGCTTGGGGATCTTGTTCAAAACGGGGGCACCAGTATTTTCTTAACGAAACGCTTTGAAACTTGGGACACTGGTAGAATGTGTCATATAAAACATCTTTTTCTCTTAGTCTTCTTAACAAAAAAACGCACATCGCAAGTTATTTCATGTTAAAGTTGTCGTATTTCTGTAATTTCAACCAATGACTGACGTCCATTCAGCCGTAAAAATTAAGTGCTGACTACGTAAACAAACGATTCTCAAACGATTCTGGCGGTGATAAAATTATTATTTCCTTGTCAAAAAATGGCTGAAGCATATTGGCAGTAGCTAATAAACCTTTCTATTATAGGCACAAGGCCTGGTTTTTGAGGGAAGGAGCAAGTTAATTAGGGTTAGGGAAAACGAACACACGTGTGTTGCCTCTCTGCAAAATGTCAGAAGTAATGGAGATTAAATACGCTTTACACCGCTTAAACTGCCAAAGGAGTAAGTGTAAACAATTGAATACTTGCCAGTGATTGGTTGAAATTATCGAAATAAGACAATTTTTTACATGAAATAAATTCGAATACAAAAAATTTTTTTTGTTCTATAACACAAAATAGATAAGTATACGAAGTTTGAAAGTCTTTCGGTACCAAAAACACTACACAAAACATAAATGAAAACTGGTGCCCCCGTTTTGAACAAGATCCTAGCTTGGTTTAGTGGTTAGGGTATTCGGCTCAGGATCGTAATGTCGTGAGTTCAATTCCCGGCGACGTGTTGTGTCCTTGAGCAACACACTTTATTTCACGTTGCTCCAGTCCACTCAGCTGGCAAAATGAGTTGTACCTGTATTTCAAAGGGCCGGCCTTGTCACATTCTGTGTCACGCTGAATCTCCCTGGGAACTACGTTAAGGCTACACGTGTCTGTGGAGTGCTCAGCCACTTACACCTTAATTTCACGGGCAGGCTGTTTCGTCGATCGGATTAAATAGAACCTGCCTCGTGTAACTGACAGAGTGCCATGTGTTACACATTGTAATAAATGTGTTACACATTGTAATAAATGTGTTACACATTGTAATAAATGTGTTACACTGTGAAAACACTTGTAGCTCTGTAACAGTGAAAATACAACTGATGTGTTACAGTGTAAACACATTTGTAGAATGTGTTACACAGTGTGTAAATGCAGTTGTTGATGTTACATAGTGTGAACACATTTGTAGATGTGATGCAAATTTTTATCTTTTATCTTTTACTTGTTTCCGTCATTAGAGTTCGGCCATGCTGGAGCAACCCTTTGAAGAATTGTTTTTCGAATGAATCGACCCCAGCACTGATTTTTCTTTATAACCTGGTACTTGTTCTATCAGTCTCTTTTGCCGAAACTCTAAGTCACGGGGACATAAACACACCAACACATGCTATCAAGCAGTGGTTGGACACACACACACACACACACACACACACACACACACACACACACACAATGCTCCTGAACCAGTTGCTGAGTGTCCCACCCATGAGGAATCGATGCTAGATGTGTCGAAACAATTGTCGTGATTAACTAAAATAATAATAAATTCTCGTATGTCCCATCTTCTGTCTTTCATTTGCCATACACACACACACACACACACAACACACACACACACACACACACACACACACACACACACACATACATACACGACAGGTTTCTTTCAGTTTCTGTATATCATATCCACGCACAAGGCTTTGGTCAAGCCGAGGCTATAGCACAAAATACTTGTCCAAGGAACTGAACCCGGAGCCACGTGGTTGAGAAGCAAACTTCTTACCATACAGTCACGCCTAAATTTGTGTATGGGTTACAATGTAAACACATTTTGTAGAATGTGTTACACAATGCCAACGCAGTTGCAGATGACTTACACTGTAAATACGTTTGAAAATGTATTACAGCAAACATAGTATTGGATATGTTATGCATAGTAAACAAGGTCCCAAATGTGTTTTAAATACTTACAACTACTTTTACACTATGTTACACATTGTAAAAGTCGTATGTTATAGAGTTTAGTGTGTTACACAGTGTCAAAATAGTTGTAGTTCAAATACGCAGATTAAACGCAATTGTATATGCTGATCCACAGTGTAAACAAAGTTTATAGGCGTGTTTCAGCGTGGTTGAAACATACTTTCCTGTGTAAACACAGACGTTGTTGTGTAAATGTTGTATGTGTGGTTATACAGTTCTTGTATATGTGTTAACATACCGTAGTCACAATTTTCAGATATGTTACCGTGTCTGAACGCTGAGCTTATAAATGTTTTGTAGTATTGTACACGGTGTCAGCATAGTTGTAGGTGCGTAACAGTTGACACAGCTGTATGCACATATATGCATGCATACCTACATGTCACGCACATGACATACATACATACATACGTGCATGCATACATACATACATACATACGTGCATGCATACATACATACATACATACATACATACATACATACATACGTCTGTGTTGTACGTTGTAAAAGTGATGAAATTATGGTACATATTTCATACACTAGAATTTTAAAACCAAGTTGCGAAATGAAACACGACTGTGACACACACACCGATCATCAGATATTCTAAACGCCAATTTTTTTTTTTTATACAAAGCAATCTAAGTCTTATATAACCCACCGCCCTTATTGGGATAAAAGAAATGATTTTAAAATAATGAGTACGTACATACACACATACGTACCTACGTACATACATGCGGACATACAGACAGACATGCACACACCCAAACACGGGCACGAAACTTTTAGTAACAACACATACAATATACATACTCACATACACACATACTCGATTATATATTTACTACACACACGCACACACACACACACACATATATACATGCATTTATTTGATACTCACATATACATACATGCAAAACAATATTCTCTCTTTCTCTCTCTCTCGTATTGACAAATATTCTGATGTAGCCTCCCACACAAAATACTCACTTCTTAGCCGCATACACGCACACACACACACACACCTATACACATATATAGAAGCACACGTAAACAGTGACATATACATACACACATACACGCAAAACCAGTAGTCTTCCTCCCTCTCTCCCTCCCTTTATACACCACTGTCTTGTTTAGTAGTAAGCTATTATATGATAAACTTCCTCTCATATTTACGTCACAGCAGGCAAAATGTAGCCATTGAACTGTTTAGAGTCTCACCCTCGCTCACTCGCTCACTCTCTCTCTCTCTCTCACTCTGACACACACACACTCTCTCTCTCTCTCACTCCTCCTCTCTCCACACATATACACACACACACACAACCTTAGATTAGCTACCGTGCCGCGGCCCTGACTTCTATTTTCAGCTAAGCATCTCTGACCCTCGCCAACATTGATTTCAAACACAGCCTCGAAATGTCATAGAGAGGAAAATGTCCAAATGTGGCAAGATTTTCGTGAGGGTGTAAAACAAATTAATTCTTCATTAACTATAAGTTTTGGTAATAATAATAATAATAATAATAATAGTAATTGTAATAATAATAATAATAATAGCAACAACAACAACCATGATAATAATAATTTGTTTTAAAGGGTTGAGTATAACATAATGGCTGACCTATATTGGCTGGTCTTTCTTACAAAATATAGGAAATAGCGAACATGTTTATGATAATCGCTGCTTCTATCTCGCCTCTCCCACCCATAGAAAACGTTCTTCAGAATAATTGTTGAAATGGCAAGAGAAAATATAACCGTGGAGTACGAGATTGTGTGTGTGTCTCTCTCTATTTTAAAGGAGAGTTTTAGGTGTGTGACACGACCACATATTTCTGGGTTCAGTCCCACTGCGTGGCCTTTGGGCTAGTATTTTCTACAATAGCAGCAAACGATTCAAACAAAGCCTTTCGAATAGATTTGTTAGATGTTGTGGTTAGGGTTGTTTTTTTTATCTTAGGCAGATCTGTTGTAAGGCACGGAATTATTTAGAGCAGTGACCAACTCAAATTTAAGAATACTTGAAGTCAAATGGATTGGGGTTCTGGACAACAAACTGGAAATCAAAGGTCTGCATCTTGTAGTCGGGTCAACATTATGTCATTATGCTAAGGCGGCGAACTGGCAGAAACGTTAGCACGCCGGGCGAAATGCTCAGCGGTATTTCGTCTGCCGTTACGTTCTGAGTTCAAATTCCGCCGAGGTCGACTTTGCCTTTCATCCTTTCGGGGTCGATTAAATAAGTACCAGTTACGCACTGAGGTCGATATAACCGACTTAATCCGTTTGTCTGTCCTTGTTTGTCCCCTCTGTGTGTAGCCCCTTGTGGGGAGTAAAGAAATAAGAAACGTTAGCACGCCGGGCGAAATGCTTAGCGGTATTTCGTCTGTCTTTACGTTCTGGGTTCGACTTTGTCTTTCATCCTTTCGGGGTCGATAAATTAAGTACCAGTTGCGTACTGGGGTCGATCTAATCGACTGGCCCCTCCCCCAAAACTTCGGGTCTTGTAACTAGATTAGAAAAGATTATGTCATTACGCTATATCTAGAAGAGAAAACCAGTGACATGGCTAGAGAATGTACTGCCCGGGAAGCTCTGAATTTGCATCCCACGGCGTGCTCTTAGTCCTATACAAGCTCATACAGCAGGCCTAAAAGTGCCACCCTCAGCTCCGCTACTGGGGAAAGCGAGCCCTCAATAACTGAATATATCTTAATCAGAGTAGCTGCTTGTGTGTAGACTCACGTCATATCAAAAAGTAAGATAACTATCTTGTCTACCCAACAGAGGCTCGACAAATTGACAGAATAATACGGGCATCATATAGAAAGGCTTATGGTATCTGTTCCGACTCTTTAGGTTCTGAGTTCAAATCCTACCCAGGTCAGCTTTAACTTTTCGGAGTCGATAATTAAAGAACCAGTCTAAGGCGGTGGATTAAGGCGGCGAGCTGGCAGAGTGGTTAGGGACGCCGGGCGAAATGCTTAGCGGTATTTCGTCTGTCTTTATGTTCTGAATTCAAATTCCGCCGAGTTCGACAATGCCTTTCATCCTTTCGGGGTCGATAAATTAAGTACCAGTTGCGTATTGAGGGTCAATCTAATCGACCCCCCCCCCCCAAAAAAAAAATTCGGGCCTTCTGCCTAGAGTAGAAAAGACTCTAAGGCGGTGGATTGGCGAGACTGTTAGAGCATTGAACGAGATCCTGGTGGTGTTTGTGTTTAGTTCTGTGTTCTGATTTCCACCAACAGCAATGTTATCACTCGTTATGCTGTGAAAGCAGGCGTCAAAATAGTACATGATAGACTACGGCACCGGCATCTCTCTACATCAGTGTTTCCCAACCTTTTTTCCCGGCGCCCCACTTTTTCATAGCAAAAGTTTTTACGCCCCACCTTTTCCCATGTCCACTCACATTTACAAGTACATGTGGGCCTACTTACAATTGAAAAAAATCAAAAATTAAAAAATTGTACTCAAAATACAAAAAAATAGCTTGAGAATTGAAACAACAGGCACTGAAAGTGCATAACACCCAATAAATCGATAAAATTATTACGATTTCTCATGTTTTTAAAAAATGTCAATTTATAAAGAATAAAGAAACACGTTTTTTCAGTTCAATTATTTGACGGTCAGCTCGACTAATTTAGTGAGAACCCTGTGCCTGATGCATACAGCACAAGTTTTTAATTTGAGGAGATGTGGAGGCTTCAAAGGAAAGACGGAATCTAAGGTTGTGCCTGCGATGACCGCTCGTCATGTACAAATATTTTCACAGCCCACGTCTATGCCCCGCGCCCCACCTGAATTTTCTCAGTCCCACCAGTGGGGCGTACGCCCCACCTTGGGAATCACTGCTCTACATAGTCTCTCTCCATTCTCTCATCATGACGGATAGCCTATCCACAGCCTCTCACCATGACTGTGTCGCGGATAAAGGGGCTATGAAAACCAAGGACGCTGAGATTGAAGTCACGTTTCTCTCTCTCTCTGTAATGACGGTTTTTCATTTAGGCATAAAGGCTAGCAATTTTGAGTTAAAGAAATTGGAGGATCCCATCAGTTCCAATACCTGACATGTAGTTTTTTATCGACCGCAGAGGAATGTAGATCAAAGTTGATGTCGGTAGGATTTGAATCGGAACGTAAAAAGTCGAGAAAAAAAAAATCATAAAGCCATTATTTCGCCACCTATTTTTTCTGCAGTAATCAAAATCATTAACGAATGGCTCCAGGGTTTCAGAAGTCTTGGTAATATCCTCGATTACGAGGAAATACTGTCGACCACCGAACACTACAGAAACAGGAGATACGCTCCAATTAGATTCGTGTATCGATTAATATTCTCACCCTGCATTATTTTGACACCAACTATAAAAATGAATAAATAAGATAAGGCTTAAAACATGTGCTCCCCATTTAGATTGTTTAAATGAAAGCAGGATCTTATGGATAAACAAGCAAAATACTGTTGTTGCGACGAAATATCTCGTTTGTGGGTAGAATTCATCCTAATCTACTAGTTCTGATGTTTTCTGCCAATCCTCTTCAACTCAATAGTTCATATTCCATGAACTCGTACTTCGTATTTTTTTGTTGTACACGTTTCATGACGTCCTGTACCCACATATGCATATATAT
>NC_068988.1:92551164-92556864 GCF_001194135.2 Octopus bimaculoides
GGTTCCAGTTGATCCGATCAACGGAACAGCCTGCTCGTGAAATTAACGTGCAAGTGGCTGAGCACTCCACAGACACGTGTACCCTTAACGTAGTTCTCGGGGATATTCAGCGTGACGCAGTGTGACAAGGCTGGCCCTTTGAATTACAGGCACAACAGAAAGAGGAAGAAAGAGTGAGAGAAAGTTGTGGTGAAAGAGTACAGCAGGGTTCACTACCACCCCCTGCCGGAGCCTCGTAGAACTTTATGTGTTTTCGCTCAATAAACACTCACAACGCCCAGTCTGGGAATCGAAACCGCAATCCTACGACCGCGAGTCCGCTGCCCTGACCACTGGGCCATTGCGCCTCCACTCACTCGACTAAAACCCAATCGATACACCAACCTGTCACCGTCATCATTTCTGTGTTTCACTCATAACATTGCACTTAACATTTGAATGCACCAGTGGTTTAGTTGAATAAGAACATTATTATATTTAATTTAGGGGGTTCCTGGCTCGAGTCCAGTATAGGACTACACACATATCGAGTAATAAAACACCTAGTGACGACCGAAGATGAAACATATCGAGACGTATTGTAACTTTAAGCATTATAAAAATACATTCTTGAAATACAGATTAATGGTCCTAAAAAAATTATATCCTTAACAAATAAGCAAATATTCTCTTCACAAGGGAGGAAAAAGGTTTCCTCTTTCCGGCTTTGTGATAATAGTTAACTGTGACGTGTGCTTCTCTCTATACACTTACCTCGCTTGCACAAATGCAGCTCATTTGCAAGAGAACAAATTAGAGGCTTAGAAGATTTGATCTTTGTGTGAAAGACATGTGAAGTACACAGCCTGGGAAAGACAGGTTTGGTCAACTTCCTTAGTGTCTTAGATGGATAGTCAAAGGTAGACATGTAAAAGAAATGTTCAGCGATTTCTTCTAAAGATAACTTCATGATAATAATTCAGAGATTATCAATTTCAATTTGAATGAGTTTACTGTTGGAAAATTGCAAAACTTTTATGAAACGCTTAAAGAGACATCAAATATTATTTCAAATCACATGGGGAGACCACTCCAGAAATTTGCATTTTGTAGATCAATATGGCTGTTTTAGTTTGTATCTGAAAAGATAGCGCTAATAAAAGATAACCAACTGTCGCATTCTAATACAGAGACCAACAGAGAATAAGTAAGTTGATATGAATATTTTTGTCAGAGTACATCATTATAATAAAATAGTTTTATGAGAGTTTAGCAAAAAGAAATGTATTGCTTAGTTACCTCGTTAACAACGAGATAAATGGAGCGTTGGATGAACGAATAAGGGATGGCGTAGTGTTCGATCATAATACGTTTGTTAACAGATCGAGTTAGACGTGACGGTCCGATGAAAAACGGCAGAGTTATGTCAGAAAGTTATTTCCATACGGTGGTTTAGTCGGACAAGCTTTGTAGTTAGTTATCTGTCGATGAGAGGGGAGGGTGAGTGAGCAATTGCAAAAGTCTACTGCCGTTGTGCAATTTTTAAGTTAGTAGTAGTTTCGGTCGTTTGTGTTGTGGCATCTTCATGTTGACAAATCTGGTTGTCGCGATCAGCCGATACCGAACGTCGCTCAATTTAACACATGAGTACATCCGGTCTCTGCTTTCCAGTCTGTCTCTATCTATCATTTTGTTTGTGACTCCCTTCAGATTTGGTCTCTTTTTATACGCTCCAGAACAAATACAATTGGACAGATCTGTGGTGAAGTCATTACTCGAAAATCCGAGAATTTTTACATAGAATTTGCTGATCGGAAACAACAAATCCTGTGTTCAATTCAAAGTAAAGAGCTGCTACGAAACTTTTTGTAATTGATATCTTGTCTCTTAGTGGAGGCGCAATGGCCCAGTGGTTAGGATAGCGGACTCGCGGTCATAGGATCGCGGTTTCGATTCCCAGACCGGGCGTTGTGAGTGTTTATTGAGCGAAAACACCTAAAGGCTCCACGAGGCTCCGGTAGGGGATGGTGGTGAACCCTGCTGTACTCTTTCACCACAACTTTCTCTCACTCTTACTTCCTGTTTCTGTTGTGCCTGTAATTCAAAGGGTCAGCCTTGTCACACTGTGTCACGCTGAATCTCCCCGAGAACTACGTTAAGGGTACACGTGTCTGTGGAGTACTCAGCCACTTGCACGTTAATTTCACGAGCAGGCTGTTCCGTTGATCGGATCAACTGGAACCCTCGACGTCGTAAGCGACGGAATGCCATTATCTTGTCTCTTGAGCTCCCCTAGCATTGTCTTCCACACTGCACCGATATCTCTTCACGCCTCTCTCATTAATATGATAACTACCACTCATAATTTACAATCTCCACTGAAATTATTGACTTTAAATTTTGACACAAGGTCAGCAATTTCTGGGGAAAGGGTCGATCGATAACACCGATTCAACTGATATTTATTTTATCGAGCCCGAAAGAATGAAAGACAAAGTCGACGTCGGCGGAATTCGAACTGAAGCATTTTTCCCGGCGTGCTAACGACTCTGCCAGCTTGCCGGTTTAATTTCCACTGAAATTATTATCTTTAACCAATTCACGTCAAAGATATGAATTGTGAAGAACAAAGAGAACAGTGCGAGGAGAAAGTTCCACAGTTTGTCAGAAGATAAATCTAATGATTTGAATACGTTCTTTAAAATGAACATCTACACTACGCTGCTTAAATGTTAACTAGTTAGTCCTGAAATCTGAATTGTCAGTTCTGAAGATTAATGAGAACAGTCTGTAGTCTATGAGAAGAAGAAGAAGAAGAAGAAGAAATATAGGGTGGGTTTTCATGCACAGGCGACCTTTTTTGAGAAGTGGGCTGCACGAGACATGACTCATTATCAGGCGAACCGCAATACCAAAAAAAAAAAGAAAAAAAAAAGAAATCGAAGTAATTTTTCGTTGGCAAGCCATTTAGAAAGACCTGCAGGCTGCAGTTTACCTGTGAATGTTTTAGATATTGTGACCCACAATATAAAGAAACTCCGAGTGAAACCATCTTCAATAGTAGATCTTTATCCTCAGAGTCAACGAAGAAATATTTCATCAATTAATATTGATAATAATAATAATGCTATCTAGGGGCCGGCATGTCAAAGAATAAACCAACGTTTCCTCTGCGTGTCGTAAAAGGCGATTGAAGAAATTGAGGTAGGATTTGCACTCCGACCTCCTAAAAACCCTCACCAGCAACGAGTGGTGAAAAGGTGTCATCCGCCAGGAGTAGAGAGTCACCAACAAATGATGGATGCAGCGACGCGCTGTTGCGGTGCATGCCCCAATACTACTATTACTTCAATATTGGTGATAAAAATTTCTCAGCCAACAGAAAACAAAATAATTGTTTCAAACAAGACCTGCAACGTAGGGAAATGGGGTAAGTCGATTACATCGATTCCCATACACAATTTGGTATTTATTCTATCGAACCCGGAAGGATGGGGGGAAAGGTCACCTTTGGCGGGATTTGAACTCAGAAGTAAAGAGGAACGGAATGCCGCTAAGCATTTTGCCCGACGTGCTAACAATTCTGCCAACTCGCCTCCTTAAAAGAAATAGTAATAAATAGCTAGTTATATATGCTTTACTGAATTTAGTCGGACATATCACAATTCTCAGTGTCGACTTCTGATTTTCGGCTCTCCTCTGTCAATCAGTAACTGTAATGCATTAAGGTCGAGTCTATTACACTGTGCACCATCCTTTAAAAATAGTTGCGTTTTGTCAAAAGAACTCGGGATTTCAATAAAGGAATCAGTTAGCTTTTAATAAACGAATCAGCTAGGTTAATTAGCAAAAGATTCTTTCTGTATGGTGTTCCAAACGAATACTATTCTGGGATATTATGTAAGTCAGAAATACGTTTCCTCATTGATCAAAGTCCTTTATAATACAAGTTGCAGGTAAACGTACCAAGAAAAACAGTTGCTTATATAAAGTTACCTATTTTTTTTTCTTTTGTGTTTACAGTTGAATGATTATTGGTGGATCTGAGAGTAGCAATTTTATTGACCATTTTCCCCAAGTATTATTCCATCTATTTATAAAACTATAAATCTAATTATACATCAATTTATTTATATCCTTTTCTATATTCTCTCTATACATACCCGAGTTAACTCCACATGTTCACATAATAGAATATACTTGCTAGATATAGTAACAACGTGATTACTCTAAAGTATCATTTCTAAGAGAATCAAACAGATTAAATAGAACCAATTCCATTCTCACTTTTCTGGCTTGCAGACATTGCTTAATTCTTCCCCTGGTATTTTCTTCCCTCGAATGAACGAAAGGTAGGCGTTATTTGTGAGAATCTTTGCCGAATTGCATCCAACAGAGGAGAGAAGCGAGAGATTCTAAAGAAAAGAAATATTCTCAACAGACGAATAATTCTTGGCTGATCTTTCCCATTACAAGCCGAAATTAATGTTTTCGTTGGCAGAGAAGTTCGCCATTCTGCCAATGATAACCCGCTGTACAGTAGACTGTCGGAAAATAAAATAATAAAAAAAATAATAAAATAATACAAGGATTGATTCTATTTTGGTTTATTGATTTTCTTCATCCAGTTTCAGCTTCTCAAAGCGATGACATCATATCCGTACAATCCACATAGCAGTTCTCCTTTGCTCTTCACTCAAACAACTGCTTTACTTTGTCTCTCTCTTCCTTTCTCTTTCTTTTTATTCTTTATTTATTTTTTAAAATACAAAAGCCGACTCGGGAGCTTAGAGGGCCTCGAAGATGAACCTTCAGTTTAACAAACTAAACAAGAAGCAACTGTTGGATTTTGCAGTGTTTAGCTATCATTGGTTTTTAATACAGACTGAATTATGTATTTATTACTCTTTATTAGTTTACTTTTTTTTTACTTGTTTCATTCATTGGATTGAGGTCATGCTTGAGCATCGCCCTGTAGAATTAGTCGAACAAATCGACCACAGTGCTTATCTTAAAATCAGGTTCATATTCTTGCATTCTCTGTTGATGAACAGCTAGGTTATAGGGACGTGAAACAAACCTACTAGTGATGGGGTACCAACACAAAGTCTGATTCGCGCATACACTTTCTCTCTCACACACACAAGCACTAACACACACACAGCATTGGTTGGCTCGAGACTATAATAAAAGATTTCGCACAGTGGGACTGAACCCGAAACTATGTGGTTCTGAAGCGAATTGTTTAACACAACCACGTCTATTATTTATCAATGATTATTATTATTATTATCAATAATAAATCTCTGAGTGAGATGTAAACAGTAGCAGCACGACATCGTGAAGTATATTTGCCACCTAAACGTGGCTGGCACATATGGGACGATGCTTCTGTAGTTTATAGCCCCAGGAAGACATCTCATCCAGCTGGCTAACGGCACCTGGAGGAGATGTCTTCATGGGGCTATAAACTACAGTAGCATCGTCCCATATGGGTCAGCCACATTTAGGTGACAAATATACCTCTATTATTATTATGTTTTTTGTTTTATTTAAATCAAATTAATAAGAAGAAAGGGAACCGCCTATGACCTTTAAAAGACCTCGGGAAATGGTGGTGAGTGTGGGAAAAGGAGACTCAAAGGTTGGTGTCGTAAATTGTTGTACATCAAATATCACGTTATTCTCAGACCTGGTCTGAATACTTGCAACAGAGTGGGT
>NC_068988.1:92557262-92563671 GCF_001194135.2 Octopus bimaculoides
GTGCTTAATTTATCGACTCCGAAAGGATGAAAGGCAAAGTCGACCTCGGCGGAATTTGAACTCAGAACGTAACGGCAGACGAAATACCGCTAAGCATTTCGTCCGGCGTGCTAACGTTTCATATTTCTTTATTGCCCACAAGGGGCTAAACATAGAGCGGACAAACAAGGACAGACAAAGGGATTAAGTCGATTACATTGAACTCAGTACGTAACTGGTGCTTAATTTATCGACTCCGAAAGGATGAAAGGCAAAGTCGACCTCGGCGGAATTTGATCTCAGAATGTAACGGCAGACGAAATACCGCGAAGCATTTCGCTCGGCGTGCTAACCACTCTGCCAGCTCGCCGCCGTGACTAGACTGCGTATTAAATTAGTTAGTCATGGACACACTGCCGCCTGCAGGACTTTCTCAAAGACACAACAACGAAAAATTATCTTGAATGTTTTTTCGTTGTGCGGTCCGCTTGGTGGTCAGCCATGACTCATGCCGCTTGCTTCTCGAAAAAGGCTGTCCACGCCTGTATTGAATCAACCGACCGTAAAATGGACGACGACTATTGAAACAGGAAAGGAGACATGAAAGAGACTGGGAGATATGAAGTTCATACTTTATTAGGGAACATTTGTGGGATAAATGAATTAAGAGAGTTTAACTTGACATCGAAACCGGATTCTAAAACAGCATTTGTACTAAACGGCATTTATATGCCTTTATGAACAATAATTTCTTTTCTTTTTCTTTTTCGTGTAGTGAGGTTATGACATTCATGCATTTTCCAAGAGTGCAAGCCATGCAAGTCAGACAAATCCAAATGGGTATTGATAGCGTGGTCCTTACACACACACACACACACACCATACGCTTGCGCGCACACACACAACACACACACACATACAATTTTCGTTTTCCAAATACACCCACAAGGCTTTGGTCAGTCCGGGCTATAGGAGAAAATACCCACCCAAAATACGACGTAGGGGAACTGACCAGAAGTGGTTGCGAAGCAAAAATCATTATCACACAGCCATACCTGCTTCCAAAGAGGTTGGATTTGACTGTTATTTCTAGCCGGCTCAACGACTATATTGAAGTCTGTCAAGTGTTCCAATCTGGGGTATTGTGTTAATGTCAGAAAGCAATATTAGTTACAGCTTTAAGACTATTAGCTGGCAGAACTGTTAGCATGCCCGGCAAACTACTTAGCGGCATTTCTTCCAACTTTATGTGGTGAGTTCAAATTCCGCAGAGGTCGACTTTGCTTTTTATCCTTCTGGGGTTGATAACATTAGTACCAGTTGAACATTGGGGTCGATGTAAACGACTTACCCACTTCCTCGAAATTGCTGGCCTTGTACCAAAATTTGTCAGAGCTGTTTACGTTTGGAATTCAAATTTCTTAGAGATGTCGCATTTGTTATTTAAAGCTTCCAAGATTAAAGAAGCTTATTTAACAATAACATTCTGATCGATCATATTGCATTATAAACCCTCTCTTGACAAATATGCAGCTTTGTACCTAGTCTAAGTATTACACCTGGGTATGAAGATTTAAGTATTATGATTTATGTGACGAAGACGAAGGGGGGAAAAAAAGGTTTCTATCTCATTATGAAAATAAGAGAGAAACCTCTACGTGTTTTCAATTTGCTGATAAAAGCAATCAATTTCCCCTCAAACACAGAAGGTTAGGACGGGGTGATCGCGATTGGAACACTCTGGTCATAGGTTCATTCAATCAGAGTTGACTGGGATTGCGTTTTGAATATCAACAACAGTAACAATAACTGGCTGGATATTGATTTTTGCCATTTCACTGTCGTTATATACAGCAGGAAGGTAGAGTTTGCTTCGCAACAGCATCGATCCGGGTATGATTCTAGTGCGGGGTACCTTAGACAAGTGTCTTCACTCATAGCCTCGGGTTGAACAATACCTTGTGAGTAGAATACAGTAAACGCCGATCATACACACACACACACACACACACATACATAACATACATACATACATACATACATACATACATACAAACTTTCCAAAAATTTAGCACATAAATACATATGCATGCATCTAGACATAAAAACGCATCCATAAAACAAACATACAAATCTGCGCATACACTAACACCAAATACTGCACACGCACACATATGCACAAATACCTAGATGATGTTGATCAAAGTTCCAATGAAGGAGCCTTGGATCTATGTTAGAGTCCGGCTCTTTCTCTATTGACAAGAAATACAGAAATGAAACTGATTGATAACATACATAATATACATACATACACACATACATAACACACATACATAACATACATACATAACATACACACATACATAACATACATACATACATACATACATACATACATACATACATACATACACTGTTGGTGTTAAAATTCCAATGAAGGAGCCTTGTATCTAAGTTAGAAACCAACTCTTTCTCTATTGGCAAGAAATCTTGAAATAAACTGAATAATGACCTACCTACTCACCTACCTACCTACCTACATACCTACCTACCTACATACATACATACATATGCCCACGGGCATATGGCGTAGTGGTTAAGAGCGCGGCTACAAACCCCAAGATTCCGAGTTCGATTCCAAGCAGTGACATGAACACTAACAATAATAATAATAATAATATCGAAAAATACCTTAGGAATGAGAATCCAGGTTCAAAATTTCCCCAAGCCACCTGAAGAAGGTTGGAAGGTATATCAGCCGAAACATTGTGTTAACAACAAACAAGATAAGGACAAATATCCGTCGAATGTAAATATTGTAAATAATGTACATACTGCTTCATCTCTTAAATATAGAACTGTACATACATATGTATCAATAACTTGCATGAAGTATCGATAAGTTCATGAACAAGAGATCACCAAGTACATGAAGCAGAAAAAGAAAACAGTGACAGACAACAACAAATGTAGGCTGTGCAAAATTAAAACTGAAGACATCAACTACATTATTATCAACCGCGAGATAATATCTTTTAGATATTATCTTCCCATGGGGTGTGATGTAGTGCCAGATCAATCTGGAACAGAATTAGAAGAAAACACATAGAACTGACAAAACTGACTATACTGAGATTAAGGGGTCAAAAATATATATGTGGAACTTAAAAATTAAGATAGCCATCAAGTCAAAACACAACTAGACAGTAGAAAGATAAATTTTTTCAACACGTTAATAATGAATAGTATATATAAAGGATAAAATCCTTTTAAGAGTAGAAAAATTTGCCGGTAACCAGCCATGAGGATCGAACTTACACCCCTCCGATATCCAGTTGAAGTGCTCTATATACTGTTCAGTATTTACATGTTGAAAAAAATTTATCTTTCTACTTGTTTTACAATACATTTCAATGCTTCAAAAACAAACTTATGTTTCGTTACATAAGACAAACGAGATAGATATTTTCGTGGGAGCACGGGAGAAAAAATATGCACTGTCATGGAAATCAGCGGCCTTCTAGATACCAACATAGTCAGAAAAATAGAGGAAAAAGAAAACGTCTGTGGGTCATTGATAAGAAGTTTGCAGATCCAGTACTCAAGATACGCTTTCAGTTTCGTACCTGTTAATATTGGAGTGTGGAGGCGCAATGGCCCAGTGGTTAGGGCAGCGGACTAGCGGTCATAGGATCGCGGTTTCGATTCCCAGACCGGGCGTTGTGAGTGTTTATTGAGCGAAAACACCTAAAAGCTCCACGAGGCTCCGGCAGGGGATGGTGGCGAACCCTGCTGTACTCTTCCACCACAACTTTCTCTCACTCTTGTTTCTGTTGTGCTTGTAATTCAAAAGGTCAGCCTTGTCACACTCTGTGTCACGCTGAATATCCCCGAGAACTACGTTGAGGGTACACGTGTCTGTGGAGTGCTCAGCCACTTGCACGTTAATTTCACGAGCAGGCTGTTCCGTTGATCGGATCAACTGGAACCCTCGACGTCGTAGGTTCCAGGCGATCCGATCAACGGAAAGACGGAGCCAGGAATGCAATGATCCGAAACTAAATACCGCAAGCATTTTGTTCGACGCTTTAAGAATTTTGCCGAATCCATAATACCACATCAGGAGTGGCCAGGGGCTAAACAACAACAACAACAACAGCAGCAGCAACAAATTTTAACAAAGGTGAAACTTGGATATTTTTTTACTTTTTATTTTGCTTGTTTCAATCATTTCACTGTTACCATGCTGAGGCACCACCTTGACGGGTTTTAGTCGAACCTAGTACTTATTCTATCGGTCTCTTAAGCCAGACCGCAAAGTTACTGAGACATAAACACACAAACATTGGTTGTCAAGCGGTAGTGGGGGACAAACACAGACACAAAGACACATATATAAATATTTGCATATGCATACATATACATACATATATATACTCTTTTACTCTTTTACTTGTTTCAGTCATTTGAAAGCACCGCCTTTAGTCGAGCAAATCGACCCCAGGACTTATTCTTTGTAAGCCTAGTATTTATTCTATCCGTCCCTTTGGCCGAACCGCTAAGTTACGGGGACGTAAACACACCAGCATCGGTTGTCAAGCGATGTTGGGGGGGGGGGACAAACACAGACACACAAGCACACACACACACACACACACATATATATATACATATATACGACGGCCTTCTTTCAGTTTCCGTCTACCAAATCCACTCACAAGGCTTTGGTCGACCTGAGGCTATAGTAGAAGACACTTGCTCAAGGTGCAATGCTGTGGGACTGAACCCGGAACTATGCAGTTGGGAAGCAAGCTTCTTACTACACAGCCATATATGTGTTAGTGTGTGTGTGTGTGTTTGTGTCTGTGTGTGTGTGTCTGTGTGTGTATCTGTTTATACATGCGAGTGTCTATGCATATGATTGTATGTGCGTATGTACACGTGTACATATATGTATTTATATAAGTGTGCATTGATGTTTATGTTTGCATGCATGCGTGTGTATGTGCGTCTGTATGTGTGTGCGTGTACAAGCATGCCTATGCGTACATGTGATTGTATGTACGTATGTGTGTGTGTGTGTGTGTGTGTGTGTGTGCGTGTGTGTGTGTGTGTGTATGCTCCCGGACATCAACTAAATAGAATTCTTAAGCAAACCAAGACATATCGACCATACCTCAAGTTGTACCACGGCACATATAGCCTTAACCATCATACAATTCTAAGACACTACTACTCACCCCCACCCTTGTTCTCAACTTTCTCTCATCCCCCACTGTATAGAGAGCCCTGTTTCTACCGCAGCTCATACCTTCTTCCAGCTGCCGTTATTCATCCTCGTCCCGCCATCGCCTCAATCAGCTGCAAGCCGGCTATACCTCATACATATATTCCTGTATTTGCCAATGCCGTTACAACTTTTGGTCCCTGTCACATTTCCTCTTCTGTCTTTCTCACAGAAACTCATCTAAACACACACACACATACATTCACTTCAATTCCTCCTCTCCCCTTCTGCGCCTCCTCTTCCTGCTCCTCCGCCAACTTAGCTCTCGAGAAAACCAGGAGGCAAAGTCGGGGAATCGGAAAGAGGTGAAGCATTATTATTGATTTAAAAAGAAAAACTTTCCACTGACTACAGCCATCACTGCCGCTACCGCCTTCTCCAGCGCCACCACTACCTCTAGCACTAGTAACATCATCGCTGCCGCCGCCGCTCGCCTCTCTCCGTTCACTGTACACCGCCGCCGTCTTCATCACTTCTACCGTCAACCTCCATCGTCACTCGCTGCTGCGATGTGATTGGCTGAATTGTACAACGAGAACGCTGAAAGATTGGAGGAATTTCTAGCGTTCTTTGTTGTGTTTCCAATGTCTTCTAATTCAATCAACCACGTGTCTTACTTCCACCCCAATCCTGCCAGACATTTTCATTATCATCACTATATACCGAACATGGGTTCAAAATACCGAAAGATGGAGAAGATCAGCTTTCTATGTTCAACCAGCCAACCAGCCAACCACCCTCTCTCACTTATATACTTGCATGACTAAATCTCCACATAAAAACTGCATTAGATTATAAGTTGTGCAGCAATAGCAGCAGCAGTAGATCTACAGTAATACACTTGCAACAAAATCGAGGTGCACTGATATATTGCAGTTTCTATATCTGCAGCTCCATTCAAGTGTACCGATATAGCCAACTAGCATCGTATTTCTTCTCCAACTTCGATGTCTATTTCTAAGTTATGCTTATTTCTAAGTATGTATAAATATATCAAGCTTGATGTTGGCTAATATACCATATATGTATTCGATCATATACATAAGTTTGTGTTTGTGTGTGTGTATAACATACATACATACATACATACATACATACATACATACATACATACATATATATATATATATATATATATATATA
>NC_068988.1:92565901-92567524 GCF_001194135.2 Octopus bimaculoides
TTTCGGAAACAGCGTGATGTATTGGTGAACAGTCAACGGCGTTGGAGAGCATAAAGATTAAAGTTATAGTTGAGAAAAAGTTAGTTGACATGGAGGACTGGAAACCATCTGAATACTGGAAAAGAGTTACTTTTATCATGATGATTTGCGCCGGGTATCAAAATGCCGCCATCATGACAGCGGACCAATGCTCTGTGAATTCTGTAAAAGCTGTAAAACGTAATATGGGCATCATGAAAACCAAGTTTCCAAAACTATGGTGGTCTTTGGGTGTCTTGCTGCTCCACATCTTTAGAGCTTTAGGCTCAATTCAGACGGCTATGTGAAACTGTTGGAAATTGTGATCAAGCCCTGGCTGGAAAGTATTGCTGCTGGAAAGCCACATGTGTGGCAGTAGGAATCAGCTCTTTGCCATGCCTCTGGAAAGAGTTAAAAGTAGTTGTCGGAGAATTTCTACGGCTTCACCAGCCTCAATTTCTGACCTCTTAATTTCCTCGATTTTAATCCCCTGGATTACTATGTGTGGGGCGCAGTTTGAGAAAGACACCAACCGCTTTGCCTGCACATCAAGGCCGAGCTGGTAGCTAAGACCAAGGAAGTGTTGGAAGATCTTCCCTGGGACACGATGAGAAACGCATGTGCCGGGTTTAGGAGCTGTCTCGAGGCCGTGATGGAAACTGAGGGCAGTTAGTTTGAGTTAGTTGTTATCTCTCAGCCATAATGTATGTTGATTTTTTTGATTTAAAAAAAAAATGCTTTTATTTTTGGATGAGATATTGTGTTTTGTTTTCCTTTTATGCTACCTGAAATTTAGCTCGAACACCTTTTCTATCTATCTATCTATCTATCTATCTATCTATCTATCTATCTATCTATCTATCTATCTATCTACACACACATACACCCCCCACACACACACGCACACACACATTCAGCTATTTCAATGCTAATCTAATACAGTTTCAAGTGCGTATATCAACTTAATTCAAACCGTACCAGTTCTTTCACAAATCAGTGAATTCGCATTTACATGTTAACTCAGGGGCAGGTAATTCATTTGATCGAACAACTGAATCCTTCTCGTCATACAACGGAAGTCTACCAACAACATCAATAAACCATTTCAATAGAACAAGAAGTTAATGCAGTAGGCAATGAGCTAACGATTAGGGGAAATTTCATTTCGAATCGTGATAAGGTTGATATTAGTACCAGTAATATTCTGCCGTCAAGTGAATGGTTTTGGGTATCACGTTCCTCTTTGGAATGTAGACTTGGCAGAATCGTTAGCATGCCGGGAAAAATGCTTAGCGGCATTTTGTCCGTCTTTATGTGCTGAGTTCAAATTTCATCGAGGTCGACTTTACTTTTCCTTCTTTCGGAGTCGATAAAATAAGTCCGAGTTTTTCACGGGGTCAATGTAATGGACATAACATCTCCCTCGAAATTGCTGGCCGTGTGCTAAAATTTGAAACCAATATATGAAATGTGCCCAAGGTCATAATTTCCGTGGAGAGCATCTCGTCGATTATATAAATCTAAGTAGTTGATTGATACATTATTTTATCGACCCCGGAGGAATGAAAAGCAAAGGTGACCTTTATGAGATTTGTGTACACACAC
>NC_068988.1:92567641-92573203 GCF_001194135.2 Octopus bimaculoides
TCTACGGCAAGATTATCTTGAAGCGGTTTTAAATATTAGATTTCTCTTATTTAGATCTTTTAAAAAAGTTTAATCATATTGGTTTCAAATTTTGGCACAAGGCAGCAATTTGGAGGGAGGGGTTAAGTCAATTACATTGACATTAGTGTTCAACTGGTACTTATTTTATCGCCTCCGAAAAGATGAAAGGCAAAGCTGACCTCGGTGGAATTTGAACTCAGAACGTAAAGACGGACGAAATGCCGCTAAGCCTTTTGCTCGGTATGTTAACGCTTCTGCTAGCTCACTGCCGTGAAAAAGCTTAATTATGTTAAATCATATTTTAAAATAACAGAGGTATGTCAATTTAAACACGATATTAAGCATTAAGTTTTTTCAGATCTAACTACTTTTTGTCCCTCCCTCCCAAGATCGAATTCGGGATGAAGAGGTTTACAAGCGAACGTAACGATACTAATATGTCTGAACCGATAAAAAGATATTGTAGGTTGTGCTGAATTTCGAACTTGCGATCTTCTTCATCTGAATTATACGTGAGCGTGATGTTACTACAGCACAGAACGTGCATTATTTGTTTAGCTCTTAGAAAGAATCATTTACCTTTTCTTCAATATCTAATGATTAAAAGGATTCATTTTACTGGTCCCTTAAATACTTCTGATCGACACTTTTTAAACAAAAACTCGATGCAGTCTAAGAGAATATTGACTTTCTGAACCCGACATCTATCAATGACAGACGAGTGCTGACTCTTTTACTCTGTAGCTTCTCCTGTCACCGCTGCTCCTCGGAGAACACTGAATCAAAGTTGTCTGCTTATTTACGAGGACGTCTCCAGGGTTCTTGACAACTAAAATCCGATAAGTGTCCAATAATAAAATAGACTTTGTGAAAGTAGAAGTTTCACTTTGAAGATAAGAAAAAAAAATGAAAGAAGAAAAAAAAAAGAACCAAATGAGCAGACATAAAGAAAGAGAGGAAGAAAAGACGGTGAGGAGAGAAATATAGTTGGAGAGAAAGAGTGAAAGATATTGAGAAAACATTTGCATGATCGGCAAATGAAATATTGGTATTTTAGTAGAAAGCAAAAGTGAAATATTTTAGAATTTCTCGAGAAGGACGATTTACTGTTATCCTCGCACAAGAACTCTTATCGTCCAAAAGTCGTTCAAATATCCTTCAGTTATGGGTTAGACCAATACTGCTCAAAATAGGAAGTACAATCCTCTGGGGTCGTGGTGGGAGCGTTGGAAAATTTCATATGGGTGCTGGGTACAAATGGGGCTGTAGAGGGGGAGGCACAGATACAGCTTTTAATCTTTCTGTTACCAACCCGCCTGAAACCGCCCTTGGTACTATGATACAAAGTCAATGTTTAAAATGATATAAACCAAAATTTCGCTATAATCCATATTCCAAACACTAGCTTAATAATGATAAAGTTATTTTACACAATTCTTCATCATTTTCAAAATTAATTGAAACAAACTCAGTGTATTTCAACAGAAATATGGTAACAAAGGTGTTAATTGCTCTGCTTTTTAAGCATATTAAAAAATTTTTATTATGTGCGAATCATCTGTGATATTAGTGGTCAAATATTGTTTTCATGTTCCAAATAGTCTTTTTATGGAGATCAGCTTGTCGACAGTAATTTTTCGTGGTGTATTTAATTTTGTTCAATTGTTGATGAAGTGTTAGTAAAAGGAATTAGGCAATCGTTGAAAAATATTTGAAAATCCGTGTTGAAGAGGTGTATTAAGGTAGAAATGTTTTTCGGTATTGATAAATTCCAACGTAAATTCATTCCAAACATCAGACTCACTCCCCTTGTATATAGCTTGATTTTGGACAATTTAAATTTCGGAGTTCTTTACTCTATCTCTCTCGTCAAGAAATGCCTTTAACACTGATGACATGTTTATTTTCATGACGGGTGTAATTACTTTAAAAACAATTTTTGCTTCACTACAATATATTAACCCGCACTTAACTATATTTTTTCAAGTAGGGGGTCACCATTGAGACATTATCCAAAATCACTACTACGGTGTTTCTCAATTTTTGACGGTTCATTTTCGTTCATGTGTGCATCAACATGAACGAACAAAGGTAGTATGTACATATATCTTTTATCTTTCACTTATTTTAGTCATTTGACTGCAACCATGCTGCAGCACCACCTTGAAGGGTTTTAGTCGGACACGTCGACTCCAGGACAATTTTTAAAGCCTCATACTTATTCTATCGATCTCTTTTGCTGAACCACTAAGTTACGGGGGTGTAAACACATTAACACCGGTTGTCAAGCGGTGATGGGGGACAAACACGAAGACATAGATACACACATAAACACACACACACACACATATGACGAGCTTCTTTCAGTTTCCGTCTACCAAATCCGTTTACAAGGCTTTTGTAGACGCGAGGATATAGTAGAAGACACTTACCCAAGGTGCTATGCAGTTGGATTGAACCAAGAACCATGTGGCTGAGAAGCAAACTTCTAACGACACAGCCACGCCAGTGCCTACACACACACGCACGTACACACACACACACACACACACACACACACACACACACACACACACACACACACACACACACACACACACATCTACCAAGTTTTTTCGTATTTCCAGCTTTAATTAATTGTTCAAATAAATTACATACCAAAAAGCGTTTATTCACATCTAAATACATCCCATCATATTTCATTGTCTGCCAGAAGCTCAATTCCACCCTTATGCCATGTGGCTGGTTTAGAGCCCTAAAAATCCGTGCACCCGTTTTCAACCTCTTCCTCATTGTCGGTCCTATGCCCGTGCAGGAAATAAGCCACGGCTCAGAAAAGATGGTAGTCTGATAGTGTAAGATCTGGATTTAGGCAGTTTGAGGCAGTACTTCCTGCCCTTCAGGTTTTTCAAGTTTGCTCTTGGTCACATTGGGAATGTGTCTTGGAGTATTGCCATGCTGTAGGAGTGTGTGTCTTCGATTGACCAATGCCAAGTAGCGTCTTTTCAAAACATCATATACTCGCTGCTGTTGTTGAGTATAAATATTAGTTTTCCCAGTATGACAATGTAAGACAAACTCTAAGTGCAACACCCCTCGAAATTCCACCAAATATACACGAACTTCTGTTCAAACCGCCCTTGTTTGACAACAGGTTCTGAAGCCTGATCGGAAGAAGCCACTTATTTCTTTTGATAGGATTATAAAAATCGATCCATTTTTCATCCCCAGCTGAAATTCGATGCCAAAAACGGGCATCTAGAGGATTTGCCAGCAGTTGTTTGCATATATTCATACGTCATTCAGTCTAGTTATTGGTCAATTCATGAGAAGATTCTCGACAGCTTCTGTTCATAAGGCCGAGCTTATGGAGGTGTCAGTTGATGGTGCTTTTTGAAAGACCAAGTTCTGCCGATAATGTTGGAGTGCGTGTGTCTGGCTGTTGTTCAGCCATTTCAAGCAAGGACTCATCTTCCGCAACAGATGGTCTCCCTGACCTCTGTTTGTCATCGAGGCTGGTGTCACTTTCCTTGAAACATTTAAATCAGTTTTGTGCCACACGTTTGTTGGCAGTTCCTCGCCGCCTTCATAATAATAATAATAATAATAATAATAATAATAATAATAATAATAATTATAATAATAATAATTAGGGAACTTGGCATTAACTCTGAATTAGATGAAGAACCTCAAACCACTGCCATGATAAAAGTAAAACGGATCAAACAGACTACAAAAAGACTGGACAGAAACAAATTGAGGAGGGGTGGAGCCAGAAGCCTCTGCGTGGACAGTAAGTACTTCGAAGCTGAAATGCTGATGGAGACCAAGCAACAACCCATCAATGGCTGAGAAGCTCAGGACTGAAAACAGAGACTGAAGGTTTCATATTGGCGGCACATGATCAAAGCTTGTCTACAAAAAACTACCAGGCTAACGTTCTTCAAAACGGTTCTGACCCTTAATGCAGATTCTGCGATAAATTTCATGAAACAATAAACTATTTCGTCTCGTGACGCCCTCTGCTGACACCAAACGAATACAGAAAACGCCATGATATGGTAGGACAGTATTTACATTGGAAAATATGTAAACACTACAAAAGCATCACTCATGATTTCTGGTATGAACATCATCCTGAGCCAGTTGTTGAAGGTAAAAATGTCGCTATCCTTTGGGATTGTCCAGTCAACACCGACAGAATGATCCAAGTTAATCGACCAGACATAATCATTAGAGAGAGAAGAAAATACTTGAAGACTAATAGATAAAAATATATTTGTAAAGGAATTTGACAAATTAAGTAAATATAAGGACCTGGGAATTGAAATACAAAAGATGTGGCATCTTAAAGCGAGAACTGTTCCTGTTATTGTGGCTCTCATGGCTTCTGATCTTAACTAGTTGGAAGTGGTAATACGTACAGGTTTTGTACGTACAGGTTTTGTACGTACAGGTTTTGTACGTACAGGTTTTGTACGTACAGGTTTTGATGGACTTCAATAAATATTCTGCTCAATATCGCAGATTTGCTTGTCAGTTGCTTCACATTAAATAGTTGAGCATGTACCTTAGTAGCTGACGATATGTGCATCTCTGACCACGAGCAGGAGCAGTGGGGGAGCATCATAGCCATATGTTGAGAGGAATTCTTTGTGGTGTGAATAATCCACCCTTGGAAACATGGGTGTTTCGTTCATCATCCATAAACAAGCCTTATTCTAGGAACTTTTGGGCTACTCGAGCTGAAAAAAATTCTAACTGGGTCCCACGATCAAAGTTATGCGCTGTTTATCTTGATATGAGACCGCCATGTCGCTCACATATGATTGTGATACATGTGCCCGGTGTACCCTTATCAGACGGATAGTCATGATGGGTATATTGTGTTTCGTATACTAGTACCCTTTCGTCATTTTGTTGGCGTGCGCTGCTCTTTCACTCACTCATTGATGATGATGATGATGATGATGATGATGATGATGATATAACCAAAAACCGATTAACTGTATTTTTACTCTGCGTGGTCTAACAAGAGATAAAACAAGAACTGGCATTTTGCCATAATAAATCTAAAGGCGCAGTGTTCGGCAACAAGATAGAGCAAGTAAGATAATAAACAAGCAGTTGTTCAATGCTCAGATGTGAACAGTCTCTTTAACTTCATCGAGAGACAAATAAAATCAATAAAAATGAGATTCGCTTTGAATTCATTTTTGCGTTGGTATCACAGTCCGGTCTCTATATTATGATTGTTTTATTCTTTTATTTATTTATTTTTTAAAAAATTTATTTCATTCATTGGACTGCGGCCATGCTGTGGCACTGCTTTAGAGGATTTTTTTTAGCTGAACAAATCGAATCCAGTACTTATTCTGTTGCATCTTTTTACCGCAGATCTCTTGTCACGGGGATGTAAACAAAGTGGTGGCGAACAAACAGAAAGACGCGCGCGCACGCAAACACACACACACACACACACACACACACACACACACACACACGCACACCTATGCATGTATGTATGTATAGAAATATATA
>NC_068988.1:92574147-92581863 GCF_001194135.2 Octopus bimaculoides
TATATATATTCATTTTGTAATTTCTCTAAAACTAAACAGTTAATGGTAAATACATTTTTAATAATCGAAATGCTGGTTACGACCCTGTATTGTGTGTGTTTCTGTCTGTGAATGCGTACACCTGTTCGTTTATATATAAACCTGCTTATTTCTTAAGTGGAACAGTCCTTTCTAGAAAACGTCAACATAATATTAGTCTTCCTTTTATCGGAAAGCATCGTAAACCAAGGAGTTATCTCCTCTTCTATTGTGTTTCAGTTTCTGTTGTTGGAGCGTCGCTAAAAGTTTCGTCTTCAGCGGCAGGCTGTTTTTTGTTTTTTTTTTAATGTTGTTGCTGATAAACTCTGATCAAGCAGACCATTGACTCTGGTCATTGCAACCATGAGTATCCCGTCATTCTTTGTAGATTAGGTATTGGTAAAAAAAAATAGCAAGGTAATGAAGAAAACGGTCTCGTTTGGAATCGAGCCTGTGTGTCAGACATATCACCGAGGTGGTTCAACCACGTTAGAGTCACTTCTTTCATAGTACAGAAAAAGCAACAGCAGTAGTAATGTAGCGCCTCGTCCGCTCTGATCGAGCGTATCTGATCAATCCCCATCAAAGTCATTTCACCATAACGGTACACCTAGACTCTAAAGTATTGATTTCTACGACAGCTAGAAATATCTTCAGTTACTGCAAGCGGTTTAAACAATCTTTAATGAAGCAGTAAGGTTGATGACCTACTACTGCCATCGAACCTAGCTAGTTGTCCGCAAGGTGGACTGGTATTCGAACAGTGTCTAACTCGAGGATGAGGGTCACAGCTAGATAGACTGGCATTCGGATAATGTTTCTGGGAGCCAATGAAGGCTGAGAAAGAGGCGGACAATTTTTCAAGTTTAATAAGACTGAGCATAAAATTAGGCTGGTTTTAAACTATTAAAAATTGCTCAATAACATTTACAAAAGTTATTTTTGTCAGGAGGAAAGGCAGTGTCCATGACCCGTTGCAGGGCATCCTAGACTTCAAACCGAAGATCTATCCCGAAATTATGCGACAAAGTGGTGCCTGGTGATGGTGTTAAACAGGGTGATGGATGGAGTCTATCACCCGATGCTAACACCACAGTAAAGAAAGAAGAATTATATGGATACAGATTCTATTTTGCCTTCTCATTTATAAAGAGAGGGTGCACGTTGAGCTGGCAGAATCGGTAAACTGTCGGAAAAAAATACTTAGCAGTAATTCTTCCGGCTCCTTACATTCTAACTCACTTTAGTCAATTTTGCCTTTCAGAGTCGATTAAATAAAATTACATTAGCTCACTCCCTCCATCAAATCGGCATAGTGTACAATTGCGCGTTATACCATACGTTAGATGTTGAGGTATTTGCAGAGTAACGTGAGACAAAGTGCTTTGCTGGAGAACACAACGAATTCGCTCGGTCCACAAATCGAAACCACTCGGCCACGCACCTTCTCCAACTCACACGTCTGGTTGCATTTGAACAAGTTAAGTGGAATGATTTAACCAACAACAATACGAGTCAGACTCAGACTGGGAATTGGAACAATTCATTATCTTATCAGGGAACACAGTCAGTGCAAAATGAAGTTATGTAACTTACGAAAGGAAAAATAAAGAATTTCAACTGTTGATCAACGGTTGATATGTTTCTATAGTTACTAGAAAACTTATATTTCTTGGAAGAAGAGAAAACAGGGAAAACAGTGAAAACATTGATGGTTTTTATTTCAATTGTAATTTTCTCACGATCGCCTTTCAGATTGAAATACTTAGTCTCTCTACTGAATAAATCTGCCTGTGTATATGTGCTGAATGCACACATTCAGACATAACGTACGCGTGCGATCGTTTGTTTCTCAACACTTCACTACTGGAACCGATGATTTAGCATGAGCGCAATGCAATCACTGAAGCATAATGTTTCTGTAATTTTTTTCAGCATGCAGTGAGCGTCTAATTCAAACACATTTGTTTTTCCTCCCCCATCATTTTTCTCCCTTTCTCTGTCCTTTGTGTAGAAAGAGCGTAGGTTCGAAACGTTAAAGACTTCTAATTTTCCTGAGCGTCAACCTAATATATACTCTGTTTGTTTTTTACCTACTTTTTCTTTATTTTATTTGTACCGTATGCGCGCGTGTGTATGTACGTGTGTGTATGTGTGTGTGTGTGTGTGTGTGTGTGTGTGTGTGTGTGTGTGTGTGTGTGTGTGTGTGTGTGTGTGTGTGTGTGTGTGCGTGCGTGCGTGCTTGTGTGTGCGAGCATATTTACATGTATTCATATGTAAGTGTTTTGTACTGTCTATGTGTTCTTGTTTCTATAATTTTGTTTTCAATTTAAAAAAATATTTCGTGCGTTGATTACGCCTGTGTTTATCTGTGTTTATGTATGAGTGTGAGTGTGCATATATGTGTCTGGGTGTGTGCGTGAGAGTATGTGTGAATCCATGTGTGTATGCGTGTGCCGATATACAGCATGTTTTTTGACGCATGTGTCTGAATGTGTCTATGAGCACGGCAGCCTAGTCAAGTAATTCTTTTGTTAAACATTTTTTTTTTTCCTCGATTCACATTTAGCGGAATCTTTCTTTCATTTTTATCATCATGATAACCTCGAGGTTAGGTGTCGGTCAGAGAAGAGGCCATGATGTTTTGCAAGTAAAATTTGTTTCATGTCGACATTAATTAATTCTTTGTGTAGTTTGCTGAGATGCTAAATTCTGTTTCAGTGTATTTCCAAGCACGGGGTTTTATAAATCTTTGAACCATTTCATTCTCTTATCTGGATCATAATTGATGGTCATCTCTTGGTCATCTTTTCATTTCATATTATTTCCTCTTTCGCAGCATGGGTTTGGGTGTAGGATTTGATGTCCTCATACGGACATTGAGTTCTGGATCACTCTTAGTTATCTTTTCCTTCTACCTATTTAGCATTATTTATATCTTAAATGACTTTAGGGCAATTTAAGTGCTTCATCTGCTGTATGACGACAACATGGAGATCCGGTAAAGCAGTAAAAGAAAATGTCAACGTTCAGAAAACCTGGAGAGACGAATGGAGGGTGAACCCACCTAACGGTGAGGACTTGGATGAGGATCTGTTAGAGGATTCCACTGAATCATTGCCTGTTTTCATCGCAAAACGGTTAGTGCGAGAAATGCAGCAGGCTGATTACTCTGCATCGCTGGGGATATTGTGAATCCCCTATTGCAGGGGTTTCCATCCACTGGGTCGTAGATCAGCACCGGATCGTGGATCATTTGGTACCGGGTTGCACAGATAGAATGAAGTTTAAAATTCTATTTCTATTTCATTCACTATCACAAATGCGATAGTGTAAAAGTACTGTGGTCGATTTGTTCGACTAAAAGCGTTTCAAGGCGGTGCTCCAGCATGACCGCAATCCAATGACTGAAACAAGTTAAAGAAAAAATGCAAGATAAACCATAAACTCATACCATTGACTCATTTGAGTAATTTTCCTTTAATCATTTCATATTATGAAGCGTTCGTAAGCCTAGTTGCAGACAGCGGTTGCTTTGAAGCTTCTCCATATGTCTATCTTCGTTTGGTTATCTTTAGAATATCGTATATTTTCCTAACACTATATTACTGTATACACCAGGCTATCGGGTGTTATTATGCACCTCTGGTCACGATGCACTTGCAACACTTTCTTGATTGTGCCCTTCTTTTCAATCTTGGCCCAAATCGTTTAAATAAATCGTCTTCCTCTGGTTTCCCTCGACGGCAATAAACTTAGTACTGCGAGTTAATGGGTCACTCGTTGAGCTTTTAAGAAATTAGGGAAATCAGAGTCTTGAGTCTCAGAACTTAAAGGGCTTGTTACCCAGTTTTCACAGCGTATAAATGATCGAAATCAGATCTTCACTCCCTGCACCTGACGCTAGTCTGTCGCAGAGTTTCTCAATTACAACTGAGTGGACTGGAGCGATGTGAAATGAAATGCTTTGCTGAAGAACACAACATACCGCCCGGTCAGGGCATCGAAACCACGATCTCACGATCGTGAGAGCAAAGATCCTAACCACTAGGTGACAGACTTTCACCAAGAGTTAAGTATACATCGTGGAAATTTCAAAATCAGGATGTAAGTGTACAACTTAGAAATTATAGAAACCAAACTATAAGGTACTTTTCATAATAAAATTAACAGAGACTCAATTTAATCTAATAGCAGTTTTAGTTGTTAATTTTAGATTTACAAATTAAATTGTCAGCTTTTGTAATTTTTATTTGGTTGGAGGGGATCAAATTAACTTTTTGCTAGTCTTAAGGTAAATAATGTCATCAGTTATAAATCAATGACATCAGCGATTATGGTACCTTCCTTCTATACAGTTACTCTGATTTAGCCACTGTACATTTTATCTCATACTACCACTCTCTAACGACCAGTATAGAAGTTACTAACCTATACATGCAGTACACTCACTTATTATCCAAATGGATTGAAGGCTCTCAGTTACGTCACTGTGCTGCTAAACATTACACACTCTGACCTCTGTGTTCTACTTTTCATTATTTAAAATTTCAGAGTTGTCTTTCCTGGTTTATTTTACCAGAATTAGTTAATTAGTGAATGATTGTTCTCATTACTAAGAGTGTAATTTTAATTAGAATATTTTAACTTCCTAAATCATGTATAAATTTTAATAATAAGTGTAATAAAAATTTTAATTAGTTTAACTAGACTGCAACATCTTGTAATAGCAGACGATAAACGGTGGATGGGAAGGTTTGAGGATATCTTTCTAACCAATCATGGAAGCTTCCGTAATGGATCATAGACACTGCTTTTTTATTGTCTCCGATTAAAACATATACACGTACAACGTGTGCGCAGATGCACACGTACACACACACACACACACACACACACACACACACACACACACACACACAAACACACAGCCACACACACACACACACAGAGAACCAGACTCACTCATTCACTCACTCACATACTTATTCACTCGCTTGCACACACACACGCACACACACATACACACACGCTCACATACACACAGACTCACTCATTCTCACACTCATTCACTCACCTGTTCACTCACTCATTCATTCATTCTCTCGCTCGCTCGTTCACTCACTCACTCACTCATTCACTCACACACACACACTCACACACACAAACGCACTCACACACTCACACACACAAACGCACACACACACACACACATAAACAAACACTGGCCTACACTCACTCACACACATATACACATACATACATGCATATATACATACGTACATACGTACGTACCTATCTACCCACCTACCTACCTATCTACCTACCTACCTACTTACCTGCATGCATGTATACATACACACATACATACATACATACATACATACATACATACATACATACATACATAACCTCTAGTGAGAGCTGAATAGCTGAACCCTTCTCCTGCAAGTATTTCGGCCTTTAACTCCTAGTTATCCATTCCATTCAGTAGACACTCCTTCCACGATTCAATTGGTGCAGTTGTTCCTGGCCACAATTCTTTACCTCATACCTTGTAGAACATTGGTGAAGTTTCTGGTGGGGACACATTGTCTCCCACGTGTAAGATCTCCTTAAGCTCTTGATTGTGACTCCATGTGCATCTCCCTTGGGCTAGCGTC
This sequence comes from Octopus bimaculoides, assembly GCF_001194135.2. Classification (NCBI taxonomy): domain Eukaryota; kingdom Metazoa; phylum Mollusca; class Cephalopoda; order Octopoda; family Octopodidae; genus Octopus; species Octopus bimaculoides. Next base: position 92,579,829 of record NC_068988.1, read on the forward strand.
ACTTTGCATGCGTTCGGAACATATTCCACTCTTTGTTTACCTTGGGAGAGTTGGTATGCAGGGTTATGTAATTTACTCCATCTCACCAGGTTTGTATACGAGAGGGGTCATGCACAGATCTGAGGAAGTATTACGAAGTATCAGTCTAAATTCCATAATCTCTGGTAGCTGCTGTTCAGCACATAAACAGGAAATTGGTACACCATTTAATTTCTCTGGCGGGATAACAAACAATTTAAAATGACACCACACGTTACTAAAAAGGCATCCTGTTGGATGATAACTTGTCAATACTGTGCTTTGTCCTCTCCTTAAACCAGCACACAAAACAGCGTTTATAGAAATAGATATCCTGAATACAGAAATACCTCTCATCTCTTCTGTTGTAAATGACATGTAATTGAATCTCATTCCCCAGTATTCCAGACACTGGAATATATTTTGGTGAGTCTAGATTCTAGATATGCGCTTTTTGGTAATCAGACGAGGAAAATTTATATCCTGTCTTCCCCCGCCAAACTAAACGCAAAAAGTTTAATATTACAGTCTTTATGTTTGGCTGGGAAAAAGAAGTATCTGGGACAGGATGAAAATCTCATGTATGATATACCTATTAATAAAGAGAGGGCAATAAATGAATATCTCGAAAGAATAAAGAAAATACGATCATTACAACATGTATTCACTGACAATGTAGGTGTTAGCATAGGTACTTTGCAGTAATGATGTTGACACCTACATTTAACCTTCTGTATTTGTGAGATTGGATGTTAGAGCTCTGAGCTTGTTCAGTGTTACAGGAAACTCAACATCATTGAAGATGTAGCCATATTATATTTCTGACGCACGAAATGTAGACGTGACTATAGGTGTGTATTAATATCATAAAAGACACTCAAATTTGTAAGTTGCTGAGTAATTAAAAACCATTAGGATTGTTAAATAAATTTGAAAAGAAACATGAAATAAAGTTGACACATATCTCTTGGAAAATCTCACTTAACACAATATCAAAATATTAAAAAAAGACCAGTCCAATGAGTAAGTTGTGCATGGGAAGGTGAACCAAAAAGTCACAATTCATTGAAGGAATAAGTGGTAGTAAAAAGTTGGTATGGAATATCGATAAATCTATAATATCTCATCTTAATAGTTAACTCCATAGAATACATGAGTAGGATAACCCTACCAAGTAGCTTCAACACAGAGGACGGAACTCATCAACTGACAACACATGTAGTCTGTAAAACCAAATCTGAAGACATGAACCTCATCATTGCTGCCAACTGTGAAGGAATGTCCACTCGACTCAACTTTCCTATGAAGTGTGATGCGGTAGCCAGGACAATCAATAACAGAGTGAGAGAAAGAAATAACAGCCAATGGAAATAAACATGTTAATACCGATGGATCTAAAAAAAACATTAGTGGAATCTAAGAACAAAGACTGTAACCAAATTAAAACACAACCAACTTGATGTTGATGCTGTTTGGAATCACAAATTAGAACGTGCTCTATAATGGAAAATCAGTTATCAACGTGATATGAGTGTGGTAAGAAAAATATATAGGAAACTGCAAATCCATTATATAAAATACATCTTTAGCCTCTGATGCAAAATTATGAGAGCGATAGAATATGTATGAACCAGCCAGTATATATATAATATCTGAACTTGGATTCTTGGAGAAAGTAAGTAAGTCCATAATTCGTACGCTGCAGATAATCGCTATATTTGGAACAGCAAATATCTGCTAGTTCTTCTCAAAATTTAAGGATTGAATGGTTGCTAAAGAATGACAAAAAGAAAAAAACAAACAGATAAGTAGTTCTTAAAAAGCGAAAAATCTTTTCGTTGAGGTCTATATGCACATAATGCATACAAAATACATACTTACATACATACATACATACATACAGACAGACAGACAGACAGACAGACAAGATGTTTTCTGTTGGTTGGGAAAGATGTCTTTTAGAAAAAGAGCAGCGTAGAGCTGGTGAACAATAACTCCTCCTCCTCCTCCCCTCCTC
>NC_068988.1:92583203-92584618 GCF_001194135.2 Octopus bimaculoides
ATGTATGTATGTATGCGTGTATGTATATATGTATGCATATATGTATGCATGTATGTATGTATGTATACACACACCCTCACATGTTATACATGTTTACATGAATAAATATACAAATGTATATGTATATTTGTATATATATCTGCACGCTTATGCACATATATATATATATATATATATATATATTTATACACACATACACACTCACATACACACACACACATACACACACACTCACAAACACACACACACACACTTACACACACACACACACACACATATATATATATATTTGCATACATATACATACACGTATATACCTTTAGAAATAGGCATATATATATATATATATATATATATATAGCTACATAAGTATATGAATGTATACATATATATGTTTATATATATGTATGTGTGTGTGTGTGTGTATATATATATATGCTTATATATATATATATATATATATATGTATATATACACACACACACACACATATATATATATAAACACACACACAAATATGTATATACACACACAAGTATAATGTATGTATGTGGGTGTGTGGCGGAGAGAGAGAGAGAGGGAAAGTGTGTGTGTATGTGTGTGTGTGTGTGTGTAAGTGTATACCAGTGTGAGTGTATGTGTGTTCATTGACAATCACCCCCTCCACCCCAGGAATTTCTGGGCAGAAGCAATGGCAGCAGATTGCAAGGTAAAAACTATCGAGGTAAACGTGGCAATGCTAGGTGAAATAGATATTTTGTGTCCATTTGATGTTTCCATACACTGAATTCTTAGCCGGAACTAACGTATTTATCGAAAGAATGACGAAGGTAAGAGCGGCGGGGATGAGTGTAGGGGTGCGGTGAGGGTTTCTGTCTAGCTGTAGGAGTTACACTCTGCGAAGTCGACGTGAGTGGTCGGACAGGGTGTAGCTGCTACTACTACTACTGCCACTGCAGCTACTGCTGCTGCTGCTGTTGTTGTTGTTGTTGTGGTTGTTCATGTTGTTTGTTACGTAGGTTGAGTAAGAACTTCACAGTTATGCCTGGTATGTGTATACACGTATGCAGACATGTAGGATCATGCATACCAACCAGCCCGCAGACACACATACACACACGCACACACACACACACACACACACACACACATACACACGCATTCACACACACGCACTCACAGACACACACATTCATTCATTCACACACACACACGCAAGACCTACGTACACACGCACGTACACGTAGAAACATTTTTACACACAGACACATCTATTTAGGTAATAAATTATATATACGCACAGACCTGTATATATATCTCAGTCCCCTACCCCTAGTCTCTCTCCACCTCTTTCACACACATGTATAGGTATATGTACACGCATACACATACATATATAGAAAGGACATATGCGT
>NC_068988.1:92586256-92586838 GCF_001194135.2 Octopus bimaculoides
ATATATATATATATATATATATATATATATATATATATATATATACATACGTATGTATATGTGTGTGCGCATGTGGTTGGCAGTATATGTGTATGTATGTATGTATGTATATATGTATGCATGTATGTTATTCTGTTACTTGTTTCAGTCATTCGACTGCGGTCATGCTGGAGTACCACCTTAAAGAACTTTTAGTCGCAGAAATCGAACCTAGGACTTATTCTTTGTAAGCTTAGTACTTATTCTATCATTCCCTTTCGCCGAAACGCTAAGTTACGCGGGCGTAATCACACCAACATATATCAGCGAAGGATATAAATATCTGTTAGTCTCTTATCTCTTTCTTGCTTCAGTCAGTAAACCGCGATCAAGCTGGAGCACCGCGCTGAAGAATTTTTGTCAAACGAAACGGCCTTATTTGTTTATTTAAATTTTAAAGCCTGGTACTTACTCTATCTGTTTTTCTTGCCGAACCGTTAAGTTTCTGGGACCTAAACAAGCCAAGAACGGCTGTTAAGCGGTGACGTAGACAAACACAAACGCAAACACACACACACACACACACACGCGCACACACACATA
>NC_068988.1:92586934-92592172 GCF_001194135.2 Octopus bimaculoides
CACACACACACACACACACACACACACACACACACACACACACACACGCACGCGTGCGCGATGGGCTTATTTTAGTTTCCGTCCACGAAAGCCACTTACAAGGCTTTGGTTAGCCCGAGGCAACAGTAGAAGACATACCCAAGGTGCCACGTAGTGGGACTGAACTCGGAACCATGTGATTATGAAGCAAACGTCATACCACGCAGTCGCGCCTGCGCCTATGCTTCGGTACAAATAAATAAATAAATAAATAAAAAGCTAGAACTCCACCAACGAAATTCCTTGATATATTTGTTCTACATCAAATTACACACACTCCCTTCTCAGATAAGTCATCAGAATAAGAAAAACAGTTACTGGCCCGTTGCAACCCTGTGTATTAGATTTAGAAAACAGGAGCATTGTCTTTAAACTAATGGTTTTAAACCATCACAGATTACAACAGGCAACAGAGACAACAAACCCATCATTCGACCTGCCGTCTTAATAATAAAAGACACATTCGATCATATAGTGTCAGATATGTTATATTTAAAAGACAGGATGATCATGAATGGAATGTCTTTGATTATAGGTTTACTTCATAATCAGAACTGACATGGGACTTAACAACAATAACAACAATTGCAGCAGCAGCAACAACAAAGGGGACTAACATTGGAAAGCTGGGGGTTTTGTCAGTTCACTAATAATGGTTTTAAATCTTCATGAAGTTATTCAATATTTGCATAGCTATGGTAGATGTCGTTAATGCTATGTTTGAACCGATGACGAACACTAGAAATTGTGGAACACGCAGCTTCTCAGATATGTAATCTAACCGACATCGAATTGCACTAAAACTAATGAGCGAGATATTCCCAGGAAAGCTTATAAACATCTAAAGAAATCTGCTGTCCAGCCCCCACTGGAGAGAAGACAGCCACTAGCCGGAAGAGTCTACACCAAGGGTTCTCATCCATTTTTTTTTTTACCTATGTACTCCTTTGATTACTATTTTATTCCGGTGGATCCGCATTAAGCATTCTGTATTTAAAACTAATTTTCTAGATGCTTCTTTCAAAGTTCCTATTTCGTTTTTGACACATTCACTTTTGTAGGTTGAACTCTATAAAATGCAAAAGAAAGAAACCAAACATACTGATACATAAATTTAAGGCAAAATTTTTTCAGGGGGCCCTTAAAACACTTGTGAGTCCCCAATTTACTATTTTGTTTCGTGGACCCCCTAAAAGTCTTATATGGACCCTCAGGGGCCATATGGACCCCGGTTGAGAACCACTGATCTATGCCTTCATTACTGCTCATGTCTAAGACCACTAATCTACTGACCGGGGTCTAGGAATACCATACCCACCTTCACGTCTAGGTCTTTTCGAAACGGTTCTTCCACGCTACTTGACCCAGGCTGACTGAAGGAGGCAATAAACCTCGTTGCCTTCGAAAAGGAAAGCAAGCGATTGCCTTTTGGGAATTCTAGTCTCGCTTTTGGTTCCTGCATCCAGACAGTGACTCGAGATCGTTTAGCAGGTGCTTCTGCTTCCACGCCTCACTTGACCCGCGAGCATTTATACAATTTATTCTTATTATTGCCATTCCAGAAAGAGAAGAACCAAAAATGATGAATCAGTCATTTACCCTAATCTTGGGTTAATCCCTCTTGGGCTCTTTGTACGGGCTTTCTGTGAAAGATATATTAGCAATAAAGGCAGTTTTAATGCGAAGTAATACTTAAACGTGGATGTTTTGTTCGAAAAAACTAGACTGCAGTAGATATCATTGACAGAAACTCTCATGTTGGCTTTCAGTGCAAAATACATGCTTGTCTATATCGCTAGCGGGGAGATGAACCCCCACCACCTCCAGCATCGAGACCACGTGGTTTCGACCTTCCTTGGTCTTGTCAATGACGGACGCTCGACTGCGAGTGGCAGAAGCGACTCATCTCATCGCCAGCATTAAGCAGAAAAACAGTGAAAAACGGTGCCAGGACAGGCGCTGGTGTCTCGATCAGCTAGGGAACTTGTCCGTCATTGACAAGACAAATCCTTAGAAGGATTTTTTAACATCTTTCTAAGTTTTTGAATCCTACCATATCATGCGATAAACGCTTTTTCAAAGCACGATACATCGCTGGATTCGTTCTTATCAGAACACTTCCCTGTGAAGGTACGTTTGTGATTCTGGCTAGGGTCACGTGACGTCCTATATAAATCAGTTTCATCACAAACTACTGCGAGGTGCAGGTTGCTGCAGCTAACCTTACGATCTTTCTGTTGCTGTTGCAGATAGCTACCACAAGTGTCTGTTTGCTTTCAGCAGGTGCGATGTATATTATGGAAGGCAACACTTTCCATGTGTTTCTCGATTTCTGCCAGTGATGAATATCATGGCTTCCTGTTTGCGCGGTTGATTTACTTGTATATTGTAAATTACGCCTCTCTTATTTTTACTTTTATTTTCGGTGCACGACATTTCATCTTCTGAGAGTGACATGATTCCAAAGCGAACAATGTCGTTGTTATAAGTTTAAATAGCGTCCACTTTACCTTACAGAGCATGAGAAATTCATTGATCTGTGACGTGCGCGAATGGAGTTCCTTTTTCTTTTTCTTTTACGGATTTGTTGTCGTTCCGATTGTTGATGCTATTCTAACATATTATGTTATCGTTGCTTTGTTGTTGTCTTCCTTGTTGCTGTACTTCTCATGGTGGTGGTGGTGGTGGTGGTGATAGCTCCCGCTGCTGTTTGTGGTTAATGTTACTGTCGTTCTTGTTGCTACTTTTAGCGCCTTTGTTGTCGCTGCTATTACTGTTGTTGATTATTCTGTTGTTGTTGTTGATGGTTTCATTATTGTTGTTCTTGGAGTTGTCGCGGTTCAACACTGATGTTAGTGGTTTTGTTGGTATCATCGTTGTTGTTGTTGTCTGTTCTACTGTTTTTAGATTCTTTGCTGCTTTTGCTCGTGGACTATTATTGCTAAGTTGATCTAAGTACGAAGTAGGAGCAGAAACAAGCACCATTTCTCCTAAAATCATTCTTGCATTTAAACCTGTGTTGGCCATATTGTGAAAAAACAAAAAACAAAAACAAAAAAAAAACCCATATATATCCGAAAATATTGCCGATCGGGACAAAGGGAAACTTTTTCGATGGAAAGTCGTATACATCAGCAAAACAATTGTTACAATTCCAGCGGTCAAAGCAAAGGAAAGGGAAATTTAAAAGAAATGCATTAAAAAAAACCCCCAGCAAATGGCGGTGCCCCAGCATGGCCACAGCTCATGAGCTGAAACTAGATAAAATGAAATAAAATGAAAAAATGAGTAATAATAATATTCCCAGCATTACACGAAAGAATAGCAGCGCAAATGGATGGTATGATCAACAACGGGGTGGAAATCTTGAAGTGGATAACCACGGGGATAACGGTTTTCTTTTTTTGCCAAAAGAACCCCGATAAAGGTAATGCAGTGGATACTTACGGGCAAATCTCCCTACCTACCCTTGATGTGGAAGTTGATGACAAGAAGTTGATTACATCGGCCCCAGTACCTGAAAGTATAAAAGGTAAAGTCGACCTTGGCATTATTTGAATTCAGAATATAAAGTCGGACGAAATGCTGCTAAGCCTTTTGTACAGCGTGCTAAAGATTCTGCCAGGTCGCTACCTTAACAACAAGAGGAAGAAGAACAACAACAACAGAAAACGACACCACCACCACCAACAACAATAATAACAACAATAATAATAATGGTTAAAAAATTTGGCACAAAGCTAGCAATTTCAGAGAAGGCATTACGTTGATAACATTGACCCAACTGTCCAACTGGCACTTATTTTATCAGTCCCAAAAAGGATGAAAGACAAAATCGATCTCAGTGGATTTTGAACTCGGAACGTAAAGAGCCTGAAGAAATACTGCTAAGCATTTTGTGCGGCGTGCTAACGATTCTGCCAGCTCACCGCCTGAACAACTACGACGACGACGACGACGACAACAACAACAACAACAACAACAACAACAACAACAACAACAACAACAGCAACAACAGCAGCAGCAGCAGCAGTAACAACAACAACAACAACAACAACAACAACAACAACAACAACAACAACAACAACGACGACGACGAATTCCTTATACTATAAAAAGCGTTTCTTTTGTAGAAGGTTCCTGGTGAACCATTCCGTATGACCTCTGTAGTATAGAAACAAGAGCAACGATTGCTGACAAGGAAGAGATTCGATTGAAATGGTTCCGGTGTGAAATAAGTGAATCTCTTGTGTTAAGTCAATGATTCTCATTCATTTCTGTGCACCGTATCCCTTGAAAACGTTTTATTGATTCATGCATCCCTGCAAAAGTAATGTCACATTTGAAGGCACAATCCCCACCCCCATCTTCTTCGCCTACACTTCCTAGGAGGTGGTGGTGTAGAGTACTCAGACAGCTTGCCCATATATCAGAGGCAACTGTTACTACACTTTCTAGCTGAATTCCCAAGCGTAACCAATTCATATTATGGATATTATCTAACCTTCTCGTTTTTTTTCTACTCCGAGGTCTACTGCCAGTGAACTCGGATTGAGTTCTTTGCGATTCTTTCCAACGACATTCTAATCACATGCCCATTGTATCGAAGCTGTGACCCTTCAATGCAGAGAAACTAATACTCGACCTGAAGCTGGAGAGACCCCTTGTTCTTCGAGCTATGCACTCCGTCGAGAAGAGCATCGTTGGCTGATGGAGCGAATACTTTGCTGATCTCCTGTATCCAATCACAAAATCTTCTGGTGGACAGGATGTTCATGGAGAGGTGAAGACTAGACTAACCTCACAGAGGCTGAAGTCGCAGAAGCAATCAAAGCGCACAAATGTGTCAAGGCTGTTAGGGAGGATGAACTTCAGCCTAAGGTGTTAAAAACCTTAAATAGAGAAGTTATTCTCTGGTTGATTCGTGTATTCCAAATGGTTTGAGCGTCTGGAAAGACGATTGGAGAGGAAAAGAAAGATCAATTTTCCGATCACTAATTCGTTATAAGGCGTGGTTGTGTGGTAAGAAGTTTACTCCCTAATCACATGGTTCTGGGTTCAGCCCCACTACGTGGCACTTTGGGCAAGTGTCTTCTATTATAGCCTCGGACCGATCGATGACTTGTGAGCGGATTTAGTTGACGGGAACTGAAAGAAGCCCGTCGTCTATATATATATACATATATATATATATATATA
>NC_068988.1:92592345-92596905 GCF_001194135.2 Octopus bimaculoides
TATATATCTGTGTGTGTGTGTGTGTATATATATATATATAAATATGTATGTATGTATTTATGTGTGTGTATCGCTGCGTCTGTTTGTCCCCACCACCATCGCTTGACCACCGATGCTGGTGTCCTTACGCCCCTGTAACTTAGCGGTTCGTCAAAAGAACCGAATAAGTACAAGGTTTACAAAGAATAAGTCATGGGGTCGATTTCTTCAACTAAAAAACCGTCTAAAGCAGTGCTCCAGCATGGCCGCAGTCAAATGACTGAAACAAGTGAAAGAATAAATGAATATCAGGAGTGGCTGTGTAGTAAGTAGCTTGCTTACCAACATAGTTCTGGGTCCAGTCCCACAGCGTGGCACCTTGGGCAAGTATCTTCTTCTATAACCTCGGGCCGACCAAAGCCTTGTGAGTGGATTTAGTATACGGAAGCTGAAAGAAGCCTGTCGTATACATACATACATACATACATACACACACACATACATACATAATACATACATACATACATACATACATGTATATATTTTTTTATAAAAAGATATTAAACTATGTGAAACGAAGGCATTTCTCTTACATTTTTTATATATGTTTTCCACATATTTTCAACTATATATATATATATATATATATATATATATATATATATAAAATTGAATATGTATATTTAATTGAATCGCATGACATAGTGGAAGAGTTAAACTTTTGGTATTCGTAATAGTACAAAGTTATTTTTAAGAAGTCAATAAGTTTATTCTGAGAAACGATTTTAACAAATTATATAAGCTTTCTATCTTTACTGCACTTTCTGAAATGCCATATCTTATGCATAGTCTGGAAGCCTTCGCTGCAAGTGGTCGCATATAATGCTAGAAATAGCTGTCAAATTTTCAACAAATACCATGCTATTTTAACATGTCTATGCATATGCATACATGCACGCTGACACATACACATTCTTACACGCACGTATACACACACACACATACACACACATGACACAGATAACAATGCGGTTTCTTATATACCAAATGATTCAATGATTATGGCTGGAACGTGTTATAATACATTGCAAGAACAACAACAACAACAACAACAACAACAACAACAACAACAACAACAACAACAACAACAGTTGGTACTTGTATTCTCGACCTTGTAGTTATGAATTTCGACTCCATTCAGATTTGAAGATGGAAGGATAAACCTGTATACTGGTTTTATTTTGTCAAGAGACAAATGTTCCATATTTTAGTAGACAAATATGAACGGAAGCTGTGATGTTTCTAGCTTTCCAAGAACATTAGTAGCCTTATCTGAGAACCGAAACTGTGTCCTGTTCCGACAAACTACAAGATTACCTGCTACACCCTACAAAACTATAGATGTAAAACATTTGGTCCTCCTTATATTGTGTTGTTTTTTAAATTCTTCTGTGGGTCTTATAACTTACCCCTTAAATATTTAACAAAGGCATAACGAGCTCAGGGTGGATGTAACTCTTCGAAACGCCAGTGTTTTAACGGTGGCAGTTGATGAAGGATATGTTCTCTATGTGGCCTGCTTGTTTTTTGTACCTTGTTTATTATTTTGTCCATGTTTTTTGCAACTTCATGTACCCAGATATGGATCTATATGTACATGTAGCTGAAGGTATGTACATATATATGCATATACTCATATATTGTTTATATATATATATATATATATATATTTAAGGGAGACTGAATGCAATGCTTTTCAAATTTTATCAGCTATTTGGGCCTTTATTAAATACCAGCAAAACACTTGGAAATTTTCCATGACTACAAAAACGACAGATCAACACCATAACCGTCGCCACTACGACTATGTACCATTATCCTCTCTTGCTTTTATTTAGTCTTGTTTGGTCTCCAAGTTTCTACGTTTCTCTGTCATTTTCTCCCATGTTTTCTCACTCACTCGATGTTTCTCCTTTCATTTCTCAGTATCTTTCTTCATCCATCATTCCGTCATTATCAACGCACCGCCAACACTCCTGCCCACGCCTCTGCTATACAAATAATTACGAACTCTTTCTTTCTTACTATATATTTGAGTACCTTCAATGAGCGTGACATAAAAGGTTGGTAAGTAGGAACGTACTATTTTATTAATGTATTGATTATTTTGGCGTTTATTAAAAAAGCAACAGTGGAAATTTTTTCTACCCACCCTCTTCACAATGAAATATCTCGCTACACAATCATACCTAGGCAATCACTCAACCACGTATTCATCCCACCACCCTTTCATGCCATTACCCGTTCATCCCACCACCCAAACACCCAGCAACTTAAATACTCCCACTACCTCAATCCACTATCCAGTTACCTCATTACTCGACCACCTCACTACACTGTCACCCCTCCACCCAGTTACCTCACTACCCAGTTATCCCATCATGCTCTCATTTCTTATTTCAATCACTCTCCGCTACAATAACAGCATCCACCGCCATTGTGTTAATGAACAACAATAACAGTTAAAAACATGAACAAATCACTTGTTTTTAAACAATGTCGCAAGCGAAAGGTGAAAGTTCAAAAGTGAAAGTTGAAAGACGAAAGGTGAAAAAGGTAAAGATAAATGGTGAAGTGTGACAATGGCAACAATTTCAAATGTTTTTATCTAAAATTGTCCCAGCTAATATTTCAAGCCTTCTACTTGAATAAAGTATCTGTAGTCTCACACTGCACACACCTTGTTTCACCAACATCGCAGACCCTTGCGATATTTCATTAACATCGCAGACCCTTGCGATATTTCATTAACATCGCAGACCCTTGCGATATTTCATTAACATCGCAGACCCTTGCGATATTTCATTAACATCACAGACCTCCAGAATGTTTCACCAACACAAGGAACTCCTTCAATCCTTCACAATATTTCGCTAACTCCACGAAGCCCCTACAATATCTTACCGACACCACAGACCTCTCTGCAATGGTTCATCATTATTACAGCTCCTCCAAATGATCACTAACACCACAAATCCTTTAAATACTTTACCATATCTGACCAATACCACAAATCTCTTAGATTAGTGGTCCTCTACCAGGGTCCATATGACCCTTGGGTGTTAATATAAAATTTTGGGGTCCACGCAAGCAAAATAGAAAACTGGGGATCCACAGCAGTATATTACAGGTCCATGAAAAAATGTTACTTTGGGTGCATTTATTGAAAGACAGCAAGGTTTCTTCTGTCTGACATTTTACATAGTTCAGCCAACACAAGTTAATGTGTGAAAAGCAAACTAGAAATTTTGAAAGAAGTATTTATAAAACTAGTTTTTAAACATGGAATGGATATGGGGGTCCACCAGAATAAAATTGTTATAAAAGGGCTCCATGGATAAAAAATGGTCAAGAACTACTGTCTTAGATTCATACAATATCTGACAAACGCCAAAGATTCAATAGATCGTTTACAATAAAACATTTTACCAAAGATCTCTTAGATCGTTTACAATACCAAAGTTCTCTTACAATTACTTACCAGCACCATAAACCTCTCTAAAATATTTCACCAGCATCACAGACCCACAGAATGTTTTACTAATATCAAAGATCCCACGTCATATCTCAACATCACAGATTCCTTAGATCCTCGCAATATCTGGCCAACAATCACAGAACATTTATAATCTGTAACTAACCCCATAAATCTTTTAGATCTATCGTACCTCATTACCACTAAAACCCTCTCTACCATATTTCACCAAAAGTAAGGTGGTGAGCTGGCAGAACTGTTAGCATGCCGGGCAAAATGCTTAGCGGCATTTCGACTGACATGTTCTGAGTTCAAATCCGCCCAGGTCAGCTTTGCTTTTCATCCTTTCGCGGTTGATAAAATAAGTACCAGCTGAGGACTGGAGTCAATGTAATCGACTTACCCGCTCCCCGAAATTGCTAGCCTTGCACCAAAATTTGAAATAATTATTTCACTAAGATCACAGATACTAACTACGTGTCACAAACACTTTATATGCTTCATGTCATTATAACACTAAATGTTTATCTTACAATGTGCCTTGGATACAATACTACAGGATTTCTTTATTTCATTGTTACTCATAATGCGCATCGAGGTCAACTTTGCTTTGTTCTGGGGTCAACAGAATAAACTACCAATCAAATACCAAGTTCGATATATTCGTTGTCGCCACCCCTCAAAAATAGTGGTTATGAGATTATGCTAGAAACAGTAATTACCCATAATTATTCCATATTGTCATGGCTTTGGGGGGAAAGATGTTCGGTACCCGACTTTATGGCTCAGCCCCATTTCTTGGCACCTTGGGCAAGTGTGTTCCCTGACTGACCAAAGCAATGTGAATAGTGAAATTGGTAGATGAAAGCTTAAGAAGTTCGTCGTGTATAAACGTGATTGCGCACGCGTGTGTGTATTTGTGTTTGTGTGTGGTGTGGTAGTGTTGTGTGTGTGTGTGTGTTGTGTGTGTGTGTGTGTGTGTGTGTGTGTCCAGTAAAGCTTTTCCAACATAAACATCCAATGCTATGTTCCTGGCAATATGTGTG
>NC_068988.1:92597403-92598092 GCF_001194135.2 Octopus bimaculoides
AAAGCATCACCCTTGGCAGGCCACGTCACGCTTCGACCCCACTTCGCCTCTATATCCGCTACTGGACCATCATGGGTGGAGGGCTTTTAATCACAGGTCCGTACGATTCGCAGTGGACCAGAATCTAAACACCATCATCACTATGAACAACAACAACAGCAAGCATGCCAATTCATCAGCGATTCCTTTTTTCGCTCTTTCTCCCTCCTCATTGTCTTCTACCTTTCATCTTTCACTTGTTTCAGTCATTAGACTGCGGCCATGCTGGGGTATCGCCTTGAAGAATTTGTTGTCGAATGAATCAACCCCAGTACTCACTGTTTTTTTTTAAGCCTGGTACTTAGTCTCTCGGTACCCTTTTGCCGAACCGCTTGGTTACGGGGACGTAAATACACCAACACCGACTGTCAGTTGTATTATAGATTCCGATAACATACGAAAATGGTTTGTCTTCTGGTCAACTTCGAGTATACCTCATCCACGACCACGACGACCACCACCACTACCCCCATCACCTCAACCACCACCACATCAACCACTATGACCTCACGCAACTTTTCTGCACTCCATCTCCATCACCCTTCACCCTCTCCCTCTATCCCACCCCAATCTATCTATCTATCTATCTATCTATCTATCTATCTATCTATCTATCGGGACCCTTCGACATTGCACGTTCGGTTCGTCAG
>NC_068988.1:92600224-92601698 GCF_001194135.2 Octopus bimaculoides
GCCACCAATACCACCACCACCACCAATACCACCACCACCACCACCACCACTGCCGCCGTCGACGACACTATTGCAGCACCCGTCAATGCGTTTTGCTACGGTCGCTTAACATAGCATCCGTATGCGCACGCAGACACACACATACAAGCGTGCGCACAAAGCTCTCTCTCTCTCTCTCTCTCTCACACACACACACACACACAGAGGCGCGCACAGTCTCACTCACATAGACTGACATGTAGTGATGGTTTGGTCATGATGCTTACTCTTCTGTTTCCCGTTGTAGCGTTTCGCTCAACACAGCCACCATCACGACGACCACCACCACCACCGCCACCACCGGCATTACTGTTCACCATCACCAAGGAGCAGCCCCCGTTCATTCCCCACCGTTCATCGTCATCACGACGACAGCCACCAAACACACCACAATCACCACCATTGCTAAGAACCCCCCCTATTGCCATTCAAAACCTATTCACCGTTACCGCCTATCACCACCTCCTCCATCGCCACCACCACCACCACCACTATACCACCACTATCGTTTATGAAAGCTGTTCCCTGCAGTAAGACCCCCGCTAGCCAGTATCCCACACAACTCACGTTGTTTCTCTCACTAACAACCACACACACACACACACACACAGAGCAGTAGCAGCACCACCACCACCACCACCTTGAAGTGTCGTTCGATAGCTATGGGCTCTGACTCACCTTTGGTGATATTAAAAATATTACACACCAAAAAATCAACTGCGTGTATAATCACCGATCTACCCCTATCGCCGTCCCAAGTAGTCATCACCTTAAATGATACCCCTCTTCCATCCATCTTCCATGGGATGTGGTGGGGGCCCCTCGATGATGATCTCACTGTTGAAGCAACTTCTAATCTCTGATACACCTTAATATCACGTGCCAATGAGGGAATAGGAATATCTGCATGTATATACCGGTCTGCTAGCAATAGCAGCTAAATCTCCCTTTAGCCACATTCTATATCCTACGACAGGGAAAGTCTACATTACATGATGTGAAGTTCTGCATACTTTAAAAAAAAATGGACTGCTCCCGGCTGCGATGCGTTTGATCGTCGGTCTACCCGATCAGGTTTGACCAGGGGCTAAATAGCAACACCTTTATATTTTCTACCCGTTACAATTTCTTGCCACCCTGGATTGTAATTCCTTTGTCATTTTGTCCTTTGTGTAAAATATCCACATAGACTCTTCCTCTCTTTCTCTTCTACTCCCACCTTCGACAACTTAGCGGTTACCCCCCCCCCCACTCCTTCACTTACTATCTCCTCCCACAAACATATCCACTCACTACACACGCACACGCACACACACACACACCGGCACACACGCGCGCAGAATAACTCAGACTCACTAGCTGTAGTACAGTCAAGTCCTCCTACTACCACTCCCATCATTCTTCTTCATGCCTATCAGCTGAGGGAGGAGGAAGA
>NC_068988.1:92601903-92602563 GCF_001194135.2 Octopus bimaculoides
AAATATACCTGAAAATTAAATAACAATTATTTAATTCCGTGAAACTTTAATAATAAAATAGCTTCATCTTTTTTTTTTTTTTTTTTTGCCTCAACGCCGCCGACTATGCATTTTCCCCTCATGGGAGTAAGAGGAGAGAGTCAATAGCGAAATACATCAAACTCAGGGAGGAAATGATGGAGGAGGGGTTGAAAATTACTGCTCAAGATGTTGCACGGTTTTCTATTGTTATTGTTGTTGCGATTATTTTTATCTTCTGGGTATCCCTGGTGGAGAACACCTTTGGTCTAAAACGCCTCAAGGATGACGTTTTGAGACACTGTTTATCTCAGATCACATTATACAATATATCCTTTCGTTGAGCGAATAATTTGAGGAGTAATTTGACTGCTATTTCTACCACTTGGGTCTTCTTTATCAGTTCATGTTGACACTGGTTCTCAACCGGGGTGCATATGACCTTTGGGGGGGGGGGTCCGTATAAGATTTCGTTGTTAAAATTTATGTCCAATAAATAGGTTATACTCCTACAATACACAAAACAATTTAACATACCAACCACATGGTTCTGGGTTCAGTCCCACTGCGTGGCACCTTGGGCAAGTGTCTTCTACTATAGCCACGGGCCGACCAAAGCCTTGTGAGTGGATTTGGTAGACG
>NC_068988.1:92602573-92603700 GCF_001194135.2 Octopus bimaculoides
TTGTGTGTCTGTGTTTGTCCCCCTAACATCGCTTGACAACCGATGCTGGTGTGTTTACGTCCCCGTAACTTAGCGGTTCGGCAAAGGAGAACGATAGAATAAGTACTAGGCTTCCAACGAATAAGTCCTGGGGCCGATTTGCTCGACTATACAGACGGTGCTCCAGCATGGCCGCAGTCAAATGACTGAAACAAATAAAAGAGTAAAAGAGAGAATGTTTAATTATAAAGATATAATAGAATTTTTAGAACCTCAAACGGTTAGGAGAGTCCATCAGGGTAAAATACGACTCAAAGGGGTCCACAAGTAAAAAATGGTTGAGAAACCATAGAGTAGAAGGGTAGTCTCTAGATAGGGCAGACTTTTTGTTGTTGTTGTTGGTGGTGGTGTTCACCTCTAACCGGTCCTAATCGAGTAGGTTTAATTATCAAAACCATTACATGTATAATAAGAGTATGGGGGAGGGTGCATCGCTGCATCCACCATTTGCTGTTGATTTCCTACTCCTGGCCGATGACACCTTTGCACCTTTCAGCCGACAGCCCTCCAACCCATCGGTCTCTTGGTATAGTCGTTGTTGGTGAGCGTTTTCCGAGGTCGGAGTGTAAATATTACCTCCTTTTACGACACGCAGAAACTTCGGGGTCTGTTTTTTGACATGCCGGTCCCCAGATAGCACATGTATGACCACACATTTATTATGTTTCAAGCACAATGCACCGTGGACTACATTCTCCAATGTTCCTTTATTTATTTATTTATTTTTCAAGACAGGTGACTATTCAATCGTGCTGCATATCTGAATAATTTGAAATCGCAGGCGAAACGTTGTAACTTCTACTAGACAGATCGGGTCATTTTGTAAACTGTAATGTGTCTTTTCCGACGTGAAATCAGTTTAAAAAATGTGACTGTATTTTCAAGCATTTTGAGAAACAACGTAGTGTCTCCTTTTATGTGCAATAGCTAGATTACATTCAATTCTGCGCCAATCTTCCGATTACACATCAGCTTGCAACAAATTCAGTGAATTCTGTAATTTGGTTCATCTATATATATATAAAAATGAAAATGTTTGTGTGTGTGTGTGTGTGTATGTGTGTGTGTGTGTGTGTGTGTGTGTGTGT
>NC_068988.1:92604534-92606208 GCF_001194135.2 Octopus bimaculoides
ATATATATATATATATATATATATATATATACAGAGAGAGAGAGAGAGAGAGAGAGGGAGAGAGAGAGAGATGTATATGTATGCATATAGATGTTTATGTACACGTATATGTACACGTATATGTATAGATATATATATAGATGTAGATCTATATGCATACATGTAGATGTATATATATAGATGTACATGTAATATTACACATATATACGCATATATACATGCATACAGATATCTATACATATATACACCCATACACACACACATACACATGCACACAAACACACACATTAGTAATTTGTTTTCTTATCCAAAACTACGTCAAAAGTACTGAATGGATCTTTATGAAATTTACAAATTATATTCTATGCATAACGGCCATAACCACCATGAAAATTCATATATTTTTGATGTTGATGAAATTTTAACCATACATATTACACACAAATAAAGTAATATTTCTAAAATTTCTTCTTCTTAGAAGTTACAAAGACCCCTTCATGGGGACTTCACACCCACAATTTAGTCATTTTTCCTAAGCAAAGACGAATACAGTTGTATCATTGGAAGCTATAGGGTCACCCGAACATAACAGATGAGCATTATTTGTAATTCAACGGCACAACAGTGTAAGACTATCCTTTCAGATATACTTACATTGTGATTTTTGCAATGTGGTGCATAAATTGTCAAGTAAATGAGACGCATCTTTGCCTCCACTGATTCACTTGCAAAGTGTTCAGTAAAATTGAATTAAGGAGGTGTGAAACGTGTGGTCGTGTACTTCTTTCTAAGACTAGGTATGACAACCATTTGAAGTTCCATATCTAAGAGAAACTCACCGGAAGGCGAGAGCACAGCAGGAGAGAGCTTCAGAGGAAGGATTCCCATCCGACAAATGTTTCAGCCCTTACACCTCACACTCTACGGGAGCCGGGCCCACCCACGTCATGACTCTTCGGTGTCCTGCTGCTTTCCAGACTCCTATTTCCAGGGCATCGTATGCAATGCCCTTCCTCATAGACAAGGTGATTCAACATGTGTAATATGTGAAGAGCTTTGCAAACTGATTTCACGTCGGAAAAGACACATGACAGTTTACAAAATGACCCGATCTGTCTAGTAGAAGTTACAACGTTTCGTCTGCGATTTCAAATCATTCAGATATGCAGCACGATTGAATAGTCACCTGAGAAGTCATGGTCAGAAAGTCGGAAATGTCATTAACAATGGGAGAGCTCAGAGACAGACGGCGATCATCTGTGGAGATAGAGCAGTTACCACGTATGTATGTATGTATGTATGTATGTATGTATGTATGTATGTATGTATGTATGTATGTATGTATGTATGTATGTATGCATGCATTTGGCTTTCGATAACTTGAGATTCAGCAATCACAGAACTTTTCTTGGAAAAATAAACGTGATACTCTATTTAAATGTATTGAGTAACCCTTCGAGTAATATTCGACTATTTTCATATGTAATTAAACATAGAAAGCCAACATTTATATTTATGCGCGCGCATATATATAAATATATAATAGGCAGATAGATAGATAGATAGATAGATAGATAGATAGATAGATAGATAGATAGACACACACATACACACACACACGCACGCACACACACACACACACACACACACACACACACACACACACACACACAC
>NC_068988.1:92606605-92607153 GCF_001194135.2 Octopus bimaculoides
TGTGTTTGTGTGTGTGTGTGTGTGTGTGTGTTTGTGTGTGTGTGTGTGTGTGTGTATGTGTGTGTGTGTGTGTGTGTGAATATGTGTATGTATGTATGTATGTATGTACGTATCTATCTATCTATCTATCTATAATTTTTTTTTTCAGGTGACAGCGCGCTAACTGGGACCGAGGATGAAAAGTTGATGACATGCGATCTCTGGAAAGGAAAGTTTTGAAGATCCAAGACCTCCTTCTTCGATCCACATCGATTTTATTGCTGATGTAGATGCTCCAACTGCATTCATGTCAATTATTGCTTTTAAGTCTTTGATAAATTCAGACGCTAAATGAGGCTCTGAGGAGAGAGGAGAATATGGCTATTTAAGCACGTCCTTTTTTCTATCAAAGAACAGTGACGTTTCTGTCGGAATTGCAATCAAGCGATAACATTAGCAATAGAAAAGAAGCGAATAGGAACATGGCCTCCTTGTTTATATCGGACGATGAGCTGCTACAATCAATATCTACCCATCCCTCTCTGTCTCTCTTCTCTCTCCCTTTCCCC
>NC_068988.1:92608235-92619345 GCF_001194135.2 Octopus bimaculoides
AGTTGGCTGCAGTATACTTCGGCCGTGATTGATGAGCCAGGTTTAATGAAATCATAATGAATCACACCTGCGCCAGACCACCAAATACACACCATCAGCTTCTTTTGATGAATTTTGCTTTTTGGACTGTATTTTGGTGGCTTGTCTTTGTCCAACCATTGTGGTGAACGCTTACGGTTGTTGTATTGGATCCATTTCTCATCACGTTACAATTCGATTCAAAAATGATTAATTTTTGTGACATAATGCAGGCTTCCAAACGTTGCTGCTTCTGATTTTCATTGAATTCATGTGGAACCCATTTATCCAACTTTTTCACTTTACCGATTTGAACCAGGTGAGTCAATATTGTTCGCTTTCTAACACCAAACAACAACTGGCATTTTGAGATGGATCTGACTCGATGGTGGCTTTCAGTTCGTCATTATCCACCTTTGTTTCCGGTTGAACACGTTGCTCATTTCTGAAGTCAAAGTTACCAGAACGAAATTTTGCGAACTAATTTGATACCGTCTGCTGTGTAATAACATTAGAACGAAATTCTCCATTAATATTCCGAGCTGTCTGTGAAGCTGTATTTCCAAGAAAGAACTCATATTTCAAAACTGTACAAATTTCCGACTTAGCCATCTCTAAACAAAAATAGCAAAAAACGACTTACAAATACTTTATAAAGTGCAAAATGAGTTTGAATAAAGAAATAAATATGTCAGCCTTCTAACAAAAAATAAAGATTGTCAAAATATAAGAATGGCGCAAAATGAGCAAAGTTTACCATATACCTTACTACAAATTTCATACTTGACGACCTAATATTTACTCTATATGTGCTAATTACTATTTTTCTTTGTTCGCGATATTACTTTATTCGTAACTAGCGGGACCCGTGAATATCTCACGGAATTAATGGTAAACCTATTTAATTATTTCTGAAAGCTTTATCCAAAAAACCTGAAAGCGTAGTCTGTGTTGTGCCTGTATGGGAAGATAGTCACTCCTCTGCGACTCATTGAAAGCTGAAAGAAACTGGAATACGATGATTACGTAATGCACTCTATATATACACTTTATATACTTTATGCGCAATTTTATGCGCATGCGTTAAGTGATAGGTGATACAAAAAACTTAGTTCAATTAAAAAAGCACTTTTTACTATCCAACCACCATCGCCACCTCACCATCACCACCACCATCACCACCACCATCATCATCATCTCTGTCTCCCCTTCTCTCTCCATCCCTCTCTCCCTCTACCTTTCTTTAATCCCACCATCAGAACATTACCCCTCTGCTAAAATTATAGTTTTAACTCTCCTCCTCCTCTATATTATCTCTACCTTCAACTAAATTTTTAGAACCACGTAATAAATATTACGTTCCCTCCACCTCTCATCATGGACGCCTCTCTCTCTCTCGCTCTCTCTCTCGCTCTCTCTCTCGCTCTCTCTCTCGCTCTCTCTCTCGCTCTCTCTCTCTCGCTCTGTCTCTCGCTCTGTCTCTCTCTCTCTCTCACTCTCTCTCTCTCTCTCTCTCTCTCTCTCTCTCTCCGTCTTTTTTCTTTCTCTTCCCTCCGTCTCTCCCTCTTTCTGTCTCACTCTTCGCCTTATCCACATTTTCTAACTCCTTTTTCTTTCTCCTCTCTTTCCCTTCAGCTAATCACGTGAAAGCGTTACAATTACAGTCCTTCTACTTCACGTCATGGACGCTTCTCTCTCCCTCTTTTTCTCTTTCCCCATTTTCTTTCTCCCTCTTTTTCTCTTTCCCCATTTTCTTTCTCCCTCTTTTTCTCTTTCCCCATTTTCTTTCTCCCTCTTTTTCTCTAATCACGCGAAAG
Source organism: Octopus bimaculoides (assembly GCF_001194135.2). Classification (NCBI taxonomy): domain Eukaryota; kingdom Metazoa; phylum Mollusca; class Cephalopoda; order Octopoda; family Octopodidae; genus Octopus; species Octopus bimaculoides. The sequence goes on from NC_068988.1 coordinate 92,610,071, forward strand.
CGTTACCGACGGGCTAAGTAACGGAATGATATGCAGAATTATTATAAGATACTACTTATAATAACAGCAAGAGGGAAGAACAACATTTATAATGATGATAATGATTTTATTTTCCACAAGAGTATCTAATGAAAGGGAAACAATACGAAGACAGTTTACGATTTTTGTTTGGGTTTACATAAAAGGATGATGTGAAGAAAAGATGAGGCGCAGATAAGATATAAAGACTACAAACGTAGTGCACAAAATACATGAATACATGATTGATGCAGCCCTCCTGATATAGGAAAGCCACCAATAAAGGCCAATAAAGGATCTCCACAGACCTAGGATCACAAGCCTTCGCCCAACTGTAGTTCTCCAATCGACAGGCGCATGCCTAGGACTTTCTAACGCATATAAACCGAATCATCAAAGCTAATAAACCGGATAGGCCGAAACAATAAAGTCTGTTTATTGATCGACTCGAGTATTTCTCGTGATCATAATACCTCGGCAAAAGAATGCATAAAATATATAAAAAATTGTCTGTCTTTTACTTGTTTCAGTCATTAGATAGCGGCGACATTGGGGCACCACCTTGAAGAATTTTAGTCGAACGAATAGTTTAACTGGTATGTGAGTCCAGCGTCCGACGACGCCGTCCAACGGCATTGATTTGTCTCTTCAAGTGCCCAGTCTCAATTTCACCGACTTGTCGGCGTTGATTTTGGCCCCTGCAACCAACTCATATTCCCTTACAATGAAGCCGACCGTCTCCAATTCGGAGACACCATGACGGTGACATCGGCGTACGCCGACACTGCCCTCCCGAGTCCAATTTCGAAAGAGAGGCCTCTTAACTGTTCCAACTTCCGCAGCAGCGGTTCGAGAGCCAGCACATACAGAAGAGGTGACAACGGGAAACTCTGACGGACCAAACGTGCTATACTAAACGGTTCCAGTAGGTGGCCATTTACTTTGCCCACCGAACAAGTGCTGCTGCGCATTGCAGCAATCTAGCCCCTGAAAACGGGTCCAAAACCGACCGCTTTAAGGACGGCTTCCAAGTAGCGATGGTTGACCCTGTCGAAAGCTTTCGACTGATCTAAATTGATCAGGGCCCCACCGAAGCCAGCTTTAGTCCCATCCCTCTCTACGATGTATCGCATAAAGTGGAGGTTGTCGTTCATAGACCTGCTCGGGATTGCGCACGTTTGTACCTCCCCAACCAGACTATCGACGACAAGCGCCAACCTTTTCACTAACACCTTGGCCAAAATCTTAAACTTTGTGTTTAGTAGAGTTATGGACCGAAAATTCCCTAGCAGGCCCCCATTGTCGACGTCCTTTTTCTTCAGTGTTACCACACCCCAGCTAACGGCACTATGAATTCTCCCGTTTTGCTGCCAGTTACTCTAGACGTCTGCCAAGAGACTGCCAAAATAATCTGGCACGAATTCATAGAATTCGTGGGGTAGACCATCCAAACCGGGAGATTTGTGACTTGTGCAATTGTTCATCGCCCCCCGCATTTCAGTGGCTGTAATCGGTGCCGAGTTGCAAGCAATTGATTTTTCCGCGTTAATTTTTGCTCCTGTAAACGCTTTGTATTCTTGTAGTGTGTCGCCAATCAGGTCTACATGCCTGTGACTCGACACCATCACGGTCTGACATCGTCTGCAAAAGCAGACACGCTTCTCTCACATCCTAGATCACGCATGGAAGTCCTCAAAGCCCCCAACTCCCGCAGCAGTGGCTCAAGAGTCAGCACATATAGAAGGGCAGAACGAGGTCACTCTTGACGGACCGAGCGCAAGATGCTGAAAGGCGACTATTAACCCGAACAACCGAGCAGATGCCGTTGTACAAAGCAGCAATCCGACCGCGGAAAACCAGACCGAACCCGGCTTTTCTAAGAACAGCTGCCAAGTATTGAAGGTTGACCCTATCGAAGGCTTTAGACAGATCTAAGTTGATCAGAGTCCCACCCATGCCAGCTTCGTTACCCACCCTCTCTATGATGTAGCGCATGAGGTGGAGGCTGTCTTGAATAGTCCTGGTTGGGATGGCGCTTGTTTTGCGCCTTGCCAATCAGCTTGTACACGACAAGCGCCAATCTCTTGGCTAACACCCTGGCCAAAATCTTCAACTCTGCATTGAGCAGAGTGACGAACCTGATATTCTCTATAACGTCCCTCGTCACCGTTTGGGTCCTTTCTCAGCAGTGCCACCGCCCCTCGGCTAACGAAATAATGAGAATTCTCCCATTTTGTTGCCAGTTGAAGTAGACGTCTGCTAAGAGACCCGCAAACAAGTCTGGCTCGTAGCTCAGACTATCCAAACCCAGCGATCTGCCTCTTGTGCAGCCCTTCATCACTTTCTATATTTCCACGGCGGTCATCGGTCCTTCGTAGCATTCCGTCTCGTTCGCCGACAGTCGCGGCAGGCCGCCCAGGTAGACACCGAAGTCTGCCCTGTTATCCGTCCTACCACTCGTCCCGAACAGTCGACCAATCACGCATACATGTATATAAATGGATGTGCTCAATAGAATAAGTACCAGGCTTAAAAAAAAGTCCTAGGATGGAATCGATCCATTCAACTAAAAATCGAAGGCGGTGCCCCAGCATGGCCTCAGTCTAATGTCTGAAATAAGTAAAAGATAAAAAATATATTAAAAAAAAATTCGACTTAGTTATTTCTAGATTGAGGAAAGTCATTAAGTTTTTGTTATTGTTGTGAGATCATGGAAAACACACCACCCCTCGTCCCAGAATAAACATTTCCCCCACAATAAACTCATTATTAGGAGTGACGTTTTTAACCAGAGGCGAAATGCTCAAACCAGCAAAACAGACTATCAACGTGTTCAAACTGCTGCAAACGTTTCGTTTCATTTCCGCAATTGACACCTTTCTTTGTATGTGTGTGTCTGTGTGCGTGCATATGTGTGTGTGTGTGTGTGTGTGTGTGTGTGTGTGTGTGTGTGTGCGTGCGTGCGTATGTAGGTGTGTGCTATGTGTGTGTGTGTTTGTGTGTCAGTGTGTATTGTGCGTCTGTATGTGCTTAAATTTCATATATTACCCCAGTTCAACAATCGTCCAGGAATATACCATCAGCTTGTTTGGAACTAGTACTTGTAATAGCCTACTGTCGCATCCTGTGGTAGGTTTATTTTTAACATCCAGAAATTTGTCCGGAATAGATTAGAGATGTCAATAGTGGTATTTTACTAAGTGGTCAGTCACTCAAAAATAACGAAAGAATGGGATGAAAAAAACACACACAGAAAAATTCAGAAAAAACAAGTCTATTATAAACTGAAGGTATAGTGGCGCGTGCGCGTGTTTTTGTATGAATGTATGAAAACACCCCTCATCAGTGAGTATTGTGATATCTGATGATTCTGTTATATTTGTAAGTTTATTGGTTTCAAATTTTGGTAGAAGGCCAGTAATTTTTTTGGCGGGGGTGGGCGGTGGTACTAAGTCGATTATATCGACCTCAATGTTCAGCTGGTACTTGTTTTATCAAATCCGAAAGGGATGAAAGGCAAAGTCGACTGCGGTGGAATTTGAACTCAGACCGTAAAAAGAAGTACTGAGAGAGCAATGGTGAGAGAGATGTGTGGGGTGAAGCTGTTTGATAAAAGGACGATGGGAACGCTGGGGTTGGAGGGATCGGTGGAATGGTTGGCAAGGGTGAATAGAGTGAGGTGGCATGAGCATGCGTTGAGGAGAGATGAAGGGCATGTTCCGAGGAGGGTGATTGCGTTTGAGGTAAGTGGAGCGTGAAAGGGTGATGGACTGAGGAAAAGGTGGAGGGGACAGGCAGAGGAGGAGATTGGGAGGGTTGGTTTGAAAAAGGGGGACACCCAAAACCGGGCAAGATGGCGAGATGGTGTGAGGGCGGTTGCTATGGCATTGAGGTAGATCCGACTACCCCCGTTAACGGGGACAAAACACGGATTTAAAACACTGGATGATGATGAAGAGAGGGTGCTCAAAAATTCAAAAGGCGTGGTTGGAGACCCAACCTTCTCCGTTCTTTTACAGGACTTAGAAAAACTGAAGGACCGCTGCATTAAGTGTGTGAATCTGAGAGGGGAATATGTTGAATACTTTTATTCAACATGATTAATTGATGCTACAGTATTTTAATTTACCCAAAGCCAGTACTATTTTTTAAGCCTGGTACTAATTCTATCGGTCTCTTTTGCCAAACTGCTAATTACGGGGACGTAAACACACCAACACCACTTGTCAAGCGGTGCTGACACACGCACACACACAACTGACGGGCTTTTTTCAGTTTCCGTCTACCGAATCCGCTCACATGGCTTTGGTAGGAAACATTTGCCCAAGGTACTTCGCAGTGGGACTGGACCCGGAACCTTGTGGTTGGGAATCAAGCTTTTTACCACACAGTCACGCCTAAAAATAAAATTAAAAACACTTCTCTCTGTCGGCCCGGTGGTTAGGTACCCCTGCTTTAGGTGTCAATAAAATGAAGTACCAATGGAAGAACTGGAGTCGAGGGTTTCGACAATCCACTTTTCTTAAACGAAAAATAAATAAAGAGAGAAAAAGAAAGAAATTACTGGCCTTTTACCTAAATTAGAAAGTATCATTACTAGGGACTCCGACATGTCTATCGACCCCGAGGGCTAACAGTGGCTTTCGGTGCATCTTCAGGAATTATGAAACATTTATGCATTCATTTATAAGCTATCACAAGGCTGCCAGCTGGAAGATTCGTTTAGACCAGAGGTTCTCAATCGGTGTCCATAAAAGATTCTTTTGTTAAAATTTATCTGCAATAAATTGTTTTTACTTCTGCAATGCACAAAATATTTGAACAATTTCTTTTTATACAATTCCTAATAATATTCAATTATAAATAGGATTTTATTTTTATGTATTGAATGGCTGTGAGCGTCCACCCGAGTAAAATAGAAATCTAAGAGGTCCACAGGTAAAAACAAACAAACAAAAAACAAAAAAGAAAAAAACGTTTGAGAAACACTGGTTTAGAGTTCCAGAGAAAATATTTTACAGTATAGTCAGTATTTTTCAGTGTTAAAATTCCGCCGAGATCACTTTATATTTCATGTGTTTCGAAGTTGATAAAACATATGTTCTAGTTGAGCACTGGGGTCGATGTAATTGACTTACAACCGCTCCTAAAGTTACTGACCTTGTGCCAAAATTTGAAAGATTTATAAGTTGTTTATTGTTGTGGTTTAACCTCAGTTAGTCCTCATGAAACAGATAGTCCTGCGATCACAAAAAATTCAGCCTTGCATACCATGTCTTTTTGTAGTGAGTTCAAAAAAGAAAAACGACAAAAAAAACAAAAAAACAAAAAACAACAACGCGAGGACGTGATACACATATTGTGTTACTGGATGCTCGGGAAAGGAAAGAAAGAGAGTTTGACGTTTCGAGCGCAGCTCTTCGTCGGAAACATAGGAAAGTCCAAAGAAGGGAAGACGGAGGAAGAAAAAATCGCCAACGATATACACGAGGTTACATTGTAGAATGACCGGAAGGGAAAGGGTGGAGAAAAAGTTCTTTCTAAGACAGGAGAGTGCAAGAGAGGGAGGTAAGTATGTGTGCGTGCGCGCGGACGACAATATTATTCATTGAGTCATTCCATTTTTTACTTTTTCATAAGGCGTGTGTGGTCTGAAGAAGAATTGGCTGCTACATTGAATAGATCGAGCGACTGCAGTGAGGCATTCATTCATTCATTTATTTATGACAGAGATCAGTTCATTATTGCAATTTTTGATTTATTTTTACATTTGTTTATGCCCCACATAATTATCGTAATATATCTAAATCTAAAACGTGTTCTCGTATCCATACCCGCCGTTTTAACAAAAATCATCTGAAAGACTATTTAGTCGCAGGGGTGGCTGTGTGGCTAAGAAGCTTGCTCCACAGCTATGTGGTTTCGGGTTCCGTCTCGCAGTGCGGCGTCTTGGCCAACTGTCTTCTGTTATAGACCCTGGCCAACTAAAACCTTCTAAATGGATTTGGCAGACCGAAAATGGAAGAAGCTCGTCCTGTGTATTTATGTATGTATATATATATATATATGCATATAATATACATACATATATATATATATATATATAATTTTGGCAAATGTCCAACAATTGTGAGAGAAGAATTTAATGATCCCAGTACTTAATTGGTGCAGTAATTTATTTATCCAGAGGGATGAAAGAAAGATTTGAACTTGGCAAGATTTGAACTCAGAAGGTTAAGAGCGTATCTAAAAACTGTAAGACTTGTTTTCAACTCTCTAGTGATTCTGCCATGTTAGTCGACTCCAGTTGAACTCCAAAACAGTACTTTCGGTCTTTACATAATTCCACCTTCTTGTTGATAATCTTTGAGTTCGAGTGTCGTTGTAAATTGTGTGACTCTCTACATGCTAGCGTAAATTATATTCATGTGCGTTCACTGAGCCACAATGGCAAAACACAGACAAATATTGCGACATCTGGAACATTGTGAACATTTGTAATAGCACATGAATTAGGGAGTTACCCATGTACATGTGCACGCACACACAGGCAGACAGACAGACACACACACACACACGCACACACACACACTGTCCAGATTTTCGATCAAATTTCCTGCGAGTTAACATGGGATCCCTTGACGACAATGTAACCTTCATTTGACTAAGGTATCTTTAGCCCGATGAGTACCTAGCGGTGTGCCCCTCGCCGAGAGTTTACTACTTTCGAGGTTCCGCTGGCTAGGAAACATATATGTAGTCTGGATTTTACCAACTCTATTCTCTCAATTTGGATGTTTATTCGTATACACAGCAACCCAGTTGCTAACTGTGAACTATAAAATAACTTGTTCCAGCTTATCGAACTTCGATATAGTAAAAAATTCACAACCTTCTACGTCAATAAATCATTGTTGTTCATGAAAGTTGCTTTTAATATCTTCTACGAATTGTTCGAAGCTTACTAACCTCCTACAACTGACCTGGATCCTTGGATCTTAACTTTACACCCCCCCCACACACACACAGATACAAAAAGGAGTTAGTTGGTTGAATGTAATTAAGTTCAAATGTTGTAAAGAAGAGGAAAAAGCTAACGTTTTGGGCTCTTGCTCTTCAGTAGAGAGTAGAGGAAGATGAAGGCGTTGTTGGCTGACAGGCAGGCCAACGACACCTTCGCCATTCTCTACCCTCCGTCGACAGACAAAAGCCTAAAACAACCTTCCTTCTCCTCGCTGTAATCGAACTTATTGACATTTCACCTACTCTCATTTTAATTAATTGTTGCCGACAGACGGAAACCATCGCTAGTTTCTTCGGTTTCCAAGACTTTGCCCTATTATTAAAATGAACTGATCTATTTACGAAAACGTACATATTTACGTATCCGTACATGATGGTTGCTTCCTCGTGTTAGATGACACCCGTCTTTTGTAAGACTTCTGCACATCACGGGATTATTGCGACATACGTTTGTACGACACGTATGTCACTCGTTACATATCCGTAGTTAAACATCCAGTGACAGGCAACAGCAAAATAGCCGGAAACTATTTTCGCCGCAGGTTTTATATCAGACGGTAATTGTCTGAACTTCTCCAATAAAAAAGATAAACACACTTTAAAGCAAGACCAGAATGACCGGAAACTATTTCAACCGTGGATTTTATATCGGGTGGGGAGGGGGAGACTACGACACAGGTGCTTTCTCAATACTTTTCCATTAAAAGGACACCCGCAAGTCAGTAAAGGGTTCACTATGGAGTTATTCCTTTTCCAAGTGGCTTTTCTGCGGGTTCATACACAAATCGGTGATTGTGTCTGCGCACACAGTACTCACCGCACTAAATATAGTTGTACTTCTTTTTATCTTTTATCACTTGTTTCAGTCATTAGACTGCGGCCATGCTGAAGCATTGCCTTGTAGAATTTTTAATCGAATGAATCTGTAGTGACGTCATATGGCGCCAAAGAGGCATAGTCGCCATTGCTGCATCCTTAACCACGCATGCGTTCCCGCTTCTATTCTATGTCTTTACCACGCCAGACAGCGAACAAGCAAGACGGTCTAAAACAAGCTCTCATTGAGTGTGGAAGAAGCAAGTTGTCTCTCCAACGATTCATCTCTAGGGACAGTACATCTACATTCAGGCTACTCAGAAACCGGACAATTGGAAGCTGTATATTTTCCACCATAAATAAATATTGTTGTTGTTGATCAGTTTGGAGTTCTGCGTTCCGTTCACTTCTAATTTAATATAGGAAAGTCAGGTGTACATCTAATGATGTATAACCCACTTTCCTAAAAATCGACCCTAGTACTTATTCTATCGTTCACTCTTGGCGGGAAAAGCTTTCCAAACGACACTAAGTGTTAAAGAGTTCCTGGAAGTCACAGACCAGGTGAAACAACTCGCTTCGGAATTACCGAGACTGGTAGATACCAATATTTCACCATTATCGTGGTTTATCAATACGATGTACTCAGATCATATCGGAATGAAGTGAATCTCTGGTCTACGACTATTTGCAGATGTGCTGCGGCGTAGAGGTGTGAAAGAAAATTAAATAACGAATTGAAAGAAGTTCTAGTAATCTAAACATTATCGGTCGCATATACATAGTGTATATATTTTGTTTATACGCCAAATTTGTTGCGGGATAAAGTCCAGGTGAGAAAGCTCCCCAAACGACACCGGGTGTTAAAGAACACCTGAATGTCACAGATCAGGCGAGTACATGGTACTGACAAGCCACAATAATGGCAAAATATCGGTATCTACCACACTTACCATCTTCGGTGATTCCGTGGCGAATTGTCTCGCCTAGTCTGGCATTCTCCGGACGCTATACCACAGTAAAATTTGGCGTATTAACAAAAAACACACACTATGTATGTGCAACCGATAATATATCTATCTACCTATCTATCTATATACATATTGTATTACAAAGTACGTGAGAGAGAGAGAGAGAGAGAGAGAGAGAGAGAGAGAGAGAGAGAGAGAACTCAGTATGTGAAGTGGATGCAGCTTCGAAACGTTAAAGACATTCCACCTCTTCTTTCTCCAATTCCTGAGCATCAACCAAGTACTTTTTTTTACCTTGTCTTTGTACTTTATTTTTGCACCACACATACATATACATACATATATATATATATTTATCTGTAAAAATATGTGACACTTATTCGATAGCCAAGATAAATTCTTTTTCACAGGAATTTTCAATAGCCGGATAACTGAAGAGATGTTGGC
>NC_068988.1:92619821-92623207 GCF_001194135.2 Octopus bimaculoides
GTGTGTGTGTGTGTGTGTGTGTGTGTGTGTGTGTGTGTGTGTGTGTGTGTGCGTGTGTGTGTACATATACATATTTTTTTATTTATGTGTTTCAGCCAAGTGGCTGCGGTCATGCTGGTGCACCACCGTGAGATATATATATATATTATTTATATTATTATATACATATATACATACACTGTGTGTATGAGTGAAAATTAAAAGTTAAAAGCGCATTTTCAGAAACTAGGATTTGACGTCATCAGTTTTTATTTGTTTATTCTTTTTTTCTGTTTTGTTTTGTGTTGTTTGTTAGTTATAATTTTTTTATATATAAATTCGTACGTCATCTTACTTCCTAGATAACTGCACCGATCCGCTTCTTGTTCTTGTTCTTCTTGTTCTTCTTCTTCTTCTACTACTACTACTACTACTACTACTACTACTACTACTACTACTACTTACACATGTGCGTGCATACATATACATGTATGCTGACGTTATAACAATTTAGGAACTTCGAGGACGTGAAATAATTCTCGAAGCAGATATTTAAAAATGGTTAGAAAGCCACACACACACACACACACACACACACACACACACACACACACACACACACACACACACACACACACACACATGATTGATTGGCGGAGACGTTCAATTCAAAATCATAAGTTTCCTTCTGGCTTTGATCTCGGTGTATGACAAGTGCAGTACTATGTGGTCATTGGTCACCTCTCGTTATTTAACGGTTCAAAATTCACCCTGCCCAATCATTTATATTACTTCATCAAGATAGTTTCCTCTTACATACCCTCTCTCTCTCTTTCTCTCATTCTCTGTTTGTGTCTAACATTTTTGTTGAGCGACTGAGGTCGTTCACCCTGCTTTCCATTTGTACATCAATATTCTTACATCTGACTAATTCTACAGTTTTACTTTTTGAAGTTAATAATATAAGTATCAGACACAGTCGTAGTATCGTTAAGATCTAAAAATACGCCATTAAATGCGTTGCCCCACCATGACCACAGTCCAACAATAAATGCCTACATATGAGCCTGCATATGTACAATATGGACCCCTTATCTATGTATGTATGTATGTATGTATGTACGTACGTATGTATGTATGTATGTATGTATCTATCTATCAATCTGTCTGTCTGTCTGTCTGTCTGTCTCTGTCAGTCTGTCTCTCTCTCTCTCTCTCTCTCTCTCTCTATCTATCTATCTATCTATAATACAATAATATTAACGATTTCTTTTACAACAATCAGTAATAATATAATTACACTATAACAATACCCTCTATGTCAGTTCTCAGTATAACAGTATTACATTAACATAACATAGTATAATCTAATGTAAACCTAGTATTACACAATTATAACCCAACATTATACTCTCGAGTATACAACTCGGAAGTCCCGTGTTAATAATATTCTTATAAGCCAGTATTACTATAGTATAATATAACGTGTTTTAACCAGTATAAATCACATATATAACTAATACAGAAATGAAATATAAATCCTGTATTATCGTACAACATCCCTCAGCTCTATAATGAATCAAGCTACACTCACTCTTTGTTCTCGACTCATGCACACACACACCGTATCACCAATTTCCCTATTTTTTCCCCTGTATTTTATGGTTTTCTTTTCATTTTCTCATCTCCACCAACTTCCTAGTCACCTTTTGCTTTATCTTTTTTTTTAATATATTACAACCATCAGCATCACCACCATCATTAATAGCAGCACCTTCCTCACCGACTAACCTCCCCTTTCGCCTCGCTATTTCTCTTCCTCATCTCTCTCTAATTCCTCCTTTTATATTCACATTTCCCTCTCTATTTGGCCTTTTTTTAAATCGGGTTTTTACACCGCTCTTCTGTTGATATTACACCCTCCCGACGGTAACTCTATTATCCCTCCCTTCTACCCTCTCAATATTCACTCTAATCTTTCTCTCTCTCTCTCTTCTCTGCAACATATTTAACCTAATCGTTTTACGGAGGGAAGTGAGGTCGTTCTCCTATTCCCACTATCTTAATCTTCTTACCTCTGCCTATTCCTATTACTTTACTCTCTTCTCTCGTTCTCTCCTTCTTTTCCACCCTCGCTTTCTCCTTACCCCACCCCTTTACCAATTGTCTACGCTCTTCTGTTATTCAAACACACCCGCACATAGTCGACTATTCGCTCTCAGTTTATGTTCCGGTATAATTTTTCTTCCGTTTCACTCTTCTTTCTTCTCTCTCTCTATCTTACCCTTTCTTCTTCACCCTCCACTTTAAACTCCCTCCACTGCTTGACTAATTTTCTCTGTTTCTAGCTATACTCTTTTCCTTACCTCCAACTACTACTCTTTATCTGTTCATCTTCCTCCCTATTATAGTCACTACCTTCTCCTCTTGCCTCCGCCCTACACTTTTCTCTTAATCCCGTTCTTTCCCCTACCTTGTCCGCACTCGTTTATTAACATCCGGGCATTCACCATTTCATTCTCTCTAACCTACTTTCGTCTTTACAGCATTCTTCATTTTTTTCCTTCTTTTTTTTTCTACTTCTTCAATATATTCTTTCCACAGAAAGCTGCACACACACACACACGCACACACACACACACACGTACACATACGCACGCACACACGCCCAGACATATGTGTGCATGTATATATATATATATATATATATATATATATATATATATATATATATATATATATATATATATATATATATATATATACATATATACATATATAAATATATATGCATATATATTATATGTATATATATATATATATATAAACATATATATAAACATACATATACACATTTATATATATAAACATACATATACACATATTTATATACATATTTATATATATAAACATACATATACACATATTTATATATACATGCACATGAACACATATATGCATATACATATGCAATATATAAACGCATATATATATATATATATGTGCGTATGTATATATAAGCAAGGTATATATATTTTATGTATTTATACATATATGAATATATGTGTGTGTGCGACTACAACGTAATACAGAGGGGGAGGGAGGTTGTTATTTTTCAACCATGTGGATCGCCGTTCTATCTACCGAGCACTCCCCCGCCACATAACAGCATTTATCTCCCACCCACCTCTTTCACCTCACTCCTACACTAATCTTTGCTTAGTCCTTCTCTCTCGGCCTCGCCTCACCCCGCTACTTTTACTATCCTCTCACTCCGGCTCTTACAAGAATTTCATCACTCCCGTTTAGTCTAAGCTCCATAACATTCAGAGAATACACGCACAAAATGTATATATATATATATATATATATATATCTGTGTGCGTGTGTGCATCTGCGCGCGCACA
>NC_068988.1:92623217-92624006 GCF_001194135.2 Octopus bimaculoides
TGCGCGCGCACATACGCTTACACCGATATATATATATATATATGTGTATATATGTGTGGATTTATGTATATATATATATATATATATACAATATAGCTATGTTGTATGTAACAGTATTAATGTATCTAATACATATCTTTATCTAGATATATTTACATACACATGTATCCGTATATACCTATCGATATACATTAACAAACACACACGTGTACATATGTACATACACACAAATACATACATACATATATATATATATATATATATATATATGAATGTATATAATTGTGTGTTTATATATAGATATATACGTGTATGTTTGTGTCGCTTCCTCCTGTTTTACGCGTACATATATTTGTATGCATATATATATATATGTGCGTATGTACGCTTTAATTTTGTATCCCCTCTCTCTCTCTCTCTCTCTCTCTATTCTTCTACTCCGTCTTTCTCACTCCCCCTCATTACTAACCAGCTGGTTTAACTCCACTCCCGTCTCTTCCTCTTTCATACGCTTTTGTCGAGCCATTCTTTCCTCTCTTTCTTTCTTTCTCTTTCTCATTCTCTCACTCACCCCCTATTCATTCTCACTCGCTCTGAACCATTTCTCTTTCTTTTCTCTTTCCCTCCCACTACTACTACTACGGCTTCTACGTTTCATTATTCTTCCCTCAACCACTCTAACTCCACTCAGCTATACACTCCCCTCCCCTCCCCTCCCCCGTTTCCTCCGACTGCTTACTAATCGCTGTGCTAGATTTCACTCGCCCCGCCGTCTCCCATCTACAACAC
>NC_068988.1:92624462-92626069 GCF_001194135.2 Octopus bimaculoides
CCACCATCAGTACCACCACCACCACCGCAAGTAGAACCCATTCCCACTATCACCCTCCCCTTGCACGATACACTCTCAATCCCCAGCACCGCCATAACACTACTGCTTCCTTGTTTCTCCTCCTACCAGCCCGTTACCTCTCCTACCCTGATCATACCACAACCACGACGACTACCAGAATGTTCACCACGACTGCTACCACTGCACTTGTGCTACTCCTACTCCTACTCCTACAGACTTTCCAGCTATTTGTTTACCAATTTTTGTATTTATTTCGCGCGCTATTTTGCTCTCTCTTTCCTTCACCTCTCTCTTTCTCTCTTTCTTTCTTTCTCACTTTTTCTCATACACACACACAGACATACCCAAGCACACACACCATACGCACATACTGTATACACGGATAAACGCATGCATGTGTATATATGTATGCACATCTATCTATCTATCTATCTATCTATCTATCTATCTATCTACTTATGCATATGAATAATAACTATATGCTGGCATATATATATAGGGTGTATATATACATGTGTGTGTACATACAGACATACATACATACATGTAACGTATATATATTCAGAAATATAAAATTTGTGTGTATGTGTGTGCGCGCAGATATATATATATATATATATATATATATATATATATATATATACATGTACACGCGCGCACACATACACACGTACACCCATAGAAATGTATTGCCACAAACTTCCCTGCGCGCTTGTTTTCACTCCTAAGACTGTTAGTTACTAACTTTTTCTTATACTTATTCTGTTATTCTTCCATTCCGTTATTCCACTCTTTCCTGTCATCGATCTGCAGTAATCTACCTGATGATAGCAGAATGGGAGGTAGCGCGTCACGCTCTCTCAGTATCTAAGTTCTCTGTACTTTACACCCGTTTCACTCACCAATTTCTTCATCCAAATTATTTTATCAGTCACACACCAGGACGGACACACACACACACACACACACACACACACACGCGCGTGCACGTGACAGTGCTTTCAGTTACTCATTCGCAAAATACCACACAAACATATATATAATATATCCATACACTCACATGGATTTTACGTACACACACAGCCATTGTCTTAGGTGAACATGAACAAATACACACAAAAATACAAATTTATGGAGACACTCTTTGATGTTGCCTGAAAAATCGAGCGTAACGAGAAACTCTGAGTAGCGATTGACTGAATCATCAACTTCGATCGAATGCGTGTGCGTGTAAGTACGCGCGCGCGCGTGTTAATAGCAGATATTGATAAATGATGTTTAGCAAAGCATTACAATGATTGTGAGTGGAGGCGCAATGGCCCAGTGGTTAGGGCAGTGGACTCGCGGTCATAGGATCGCGGTTTCGATTTCCAGATCGGGCGTTGTGGTTGTTTATTGAGCGAAAACACCTAAAGCTCCACAAGGCTTCGGCAGGGGATGGTGGCGAACCCTGCTGTACTCTTTCACCATAACTTTCTCTCACTCTTACTTCCTGTTTCTGTTGTGCCTGTAATTCAAAGGGTCAGCTTTGTGACACACTGTGTCACGCTGAATCTTCCCCGAGAACTACGTTAAGGGTACACGTG
>NC_068988.1:92626158-92630585 GCF_001194135.2 Octopus bimaculoides
CTGTGGAGTGCTCAGCCACTTGCACGTTAATTTCACGAGCAGGCTGTTCCGTTGATCGGTTCAACTGGAACCCTCGACGTCGTAAGCGACGGAGTGCCAACAACAACAATGATTGTAAGCTTAAACAGAAAGAATGAGAAAATTTGCAGGGGAATGTTTTACAATAAATACTAAAATAGGGATCGCACACACACACACACACACACACACACACACACACACACACACACTATCTCTCTCTCCCCCTTTCTCTCTTTCATACATATCATTTCAATCCTTATTCTGCTACCAGTTTCAGTCATTGGACTGTGGCCATCCTGGGGCAGTGCTTTCAAGGGTTTTAGTTAAGTCCATTATAACCCCATTTTATCGATCTTGTTTTACCGAACAAGATCTTGTTTTATCGATCTTGTTTTTTGTAC
The DNA here is from genome assembly GCF_001194135.2 of Octopus bimaculoides. Lineage (NCBI taxonomy): Eukaryota > Metazoa > Mollusca > Cephalopoda > Octopoda > Octopodidae > Octopus > Octopus bimaculoides. Next base: position 92,626,581 of record NC_068988.1, read on the forward strand.
CTTGTTTATCATTTTGTCCATGTTTTTTTGCATCGTCATGTACCCAGATATGTATCTATATGTACATGTAGATGAAGGTATGTACGTACATGTACATATACATGCATATACTCATATATTGTTTATTTATATATATATATATAAAATATATATATGTTTATGTGTGTATGTGTGTGTGTGTGTGTGTGTGTGTGTGTGTGTGTGTGTGTACACTCACAATGAAGATACCTAAACCTCTTATAGGGATATTTTTTATCCAAGATACACTGGTTTCATATATTATATTTCGAAGAAATATTTCTTCAATGAACATATTATATAGATATCGTACAATATCAAATATTGTTATCGAGTTAGAAAACAGAGAGAATGGATACAAATTAAATTATTAATTAATTAACATATTCACCTACAGTTGTTTCCTTTCATAACCAAAATTAAAACGACAGAACATATATAAATATATAATACGTTGGATGGAAAATCGACAGGGTTAACAAAGGACAGTACAAAGATTACATTATGATCCGTTATTCAGAATATATAGTACTGTCTATTATGTGTATGTATATGTATGTGTACGCGTGCGTTAAAATTATTACGCATGCTTAAGTCTGACTGAGGAGGAAGTTCAAACAATGATGGTACAATAACACTTCCTGTTTTAGGTACATCGGAAAGAGAAGTATGACTTAATTCTCTGACAATTGGTGATTGAGAAGAAAAAAAAGTTTCAATTACGACATCAACTAGAAGATTATTCAAGAATAAAAGTAAAGGATATGATCTTTGAAGAGCTGTTTTTGAAGAACAGTTCAGAAATCCTTAATAGGATCTGTGAACTGTTCTTCAAAAATACAAGTTCCTTATATATGCCTACTTTAAACCAATATTTAATCATAGTAGGCATATATGTATGTTTGGATATGTGTATGTCTCTGAGAGGGGAGGCGCAATGGCCCAGTAGTTAGGGCAGCGGACTCGCGGTCATAGGATCGCGGTTTCGATTCCCAGACCGGGCGTTGTGAGTGTTTATTGAGCGAAAATACCTAAAGCTCCACGAGGCTTCGGCAGATGATGGTGGTGAACCCTGCTGTACTCTTCCACCATAACTTTCTCTCACTCTTACTTCCAGCCTCTGTTGTGCCTGTAATTCAAAGGGTCAGCCTTGTCACACTGTGTCACGCTGAATATCCCCGAGAACTACGTTAAGGGTACACGTGTCTGTGGAGTGCTCAGCCACTTGCACGTTAATTTCACGAGCAGGCTGTTCCGTTGATCGGATCAACTGGAACCCTCGACGTCGTAAGCGACAGAGTGCCAACAACAACAATGTCTCTGAGTGTGTATGGATGTGTGTATAAATATATATGCGTTTCTATATATGTACATGTACATAATAACATATAAGTATGTTCATGTTTACGTATATGTATGTAAAACATGTATGCAATGCATGCATGTATATTATGTATGTATGTATGTATGTATGTATGTATGTATGTATGCATGCCTGTATGTATGTATGTGGGCTTGCATGTAAGTGTGTGTGTATATAATAGGTGTTCGGGTATGCATGTACATTCCCTAAAACCCCGAATGATCACTTTATTCTATAAATTTTCTTTTGCCTTCTTCCTAATTCCATTTAACTTACCTCCCAAATTTTCCAGTTTTTGTTGGGGGTGAGGTGAGGGATGAGGTGTAAAGCTGGGGATGAACTAAAAAATGTCTTTATCCTTTTAGGTTTAATTCTGAATGTGATGATAAAAAGGAACAACCATGTTCATACTTCAAAATGTTATGCCTTTATGAACTCCCATAATACTGAAATGGAATCGGATAATTTTTGAGAATTATTATTTTTGTTTTTTTAAAGTTATGATTGTAAGTTTTAGGTTTTGGAAAAGAAGTGAATCTGTTGAGCGTCATCTAAAGACATGAGTTTTAAAGTAACTATGTGTAACTATTAGCTTGGATTTATATGTATGTATGTGTGTGTGTGTGTGTGTGTGAGCGCGCGCGCTTAATTTTTGTTGAATATATGCAAATTACCTGGGCCATAAATGTATTATACTCTTTCTGTATAAGTCTCTATCCTTCGGTTACTCAAGACAAGGTAAGACAATTGTCGTGCTGATGACGCCTACTGAGGCTGAAACACGCGTTCCGATTGGCGTCTTATCTTCAGACAATAAACGTGTCCTTTTCCCTAATGGCATACCAACTTTTGAGAATTCTTTTTCTTTAGATTATCTCCCCTTCTCATAAGGCGCTGTCTCAGCTACCATTTAGCGATAATGTTACATTCTTAAAATGGCGACGATAATCTTAATAAATCAAAGTTTTATGTTGTATAGTATCTAGTATTATTTAATTTCCACTGCGTGACACCTTGCACATAGCCTCGGGCCTTGTGAGTGAATTTGGTAGACAGAAACCGAAAGAATTCTGTCATATATATATATATATATATATATATATATATATATATATGTGTGTGTGTGTGTGTGTGTGTGTGTGTGTGTGGATGTTTTTGTGTCTGTATTTGTTTCCCTCACTGCTTGACAACCGGTGTTGGTGGGTGTTTACGTCCCCGTAACAGCGGTTCGACAAAAAGTCGATTCATTGGACTGAAAATTGAAGGCGGTGCCCCAGCACGTCCGCAGTCAAATGACTGAGATAAGTAAAAGATAGGAGGTAAAAGGTGTGTTTGCTTATATATGTGTGTATCTGTGTGTCCAGGCGTGCGAGCATTTGTGAGCGCGCGCATGCGCTTGTTTATATACAGATATATAGTAGACTCCATCCGTTATCGGACGACGAAAATTCCGTTGCTCGATCAACTGAATTACAAACACATTAGATTAGTGACTAAGCGGCGATATGTTTCGCTGTAAATGATCTTTGCAAATCAACGAAGTATTTAGCTCGGGGGATGGAATTTATGTTAAGAAATGAAAGTGATTTTTGAAAAAGTGGGTATTCTAAAAATAGACAGAGAAGTGCCTTCCATGAAGCCTTCTCAGTGTCACATACTTGTTTAGTTGGTACCACGACGAACTCAAGCAGCCACTGAAGCAATGAGCTTCAAGGAAATGTTGACATTCCTCAACTACCTTTCAATTTTTGAACGACTCCCTCTGTGTAAAGGCGTGTAGCTTAGTGGTTAGTATATTCGGCTCACGATTGTTAGATTGTGAGTTCGATTCCCGATCGTGCGTTTTAACTTGAGCAAAACACTTTATTTCTCGTTACTGTAGTTTACTCAGCCGGCAAATACAAGTTGTACCTGTAATTCAAAAGGGCCAGTCTTGTCACATTCTGTGTCATGCTAAATGAGAACGCGTCAAGGGTACACGTGTCTGTGGAATGCTCAGTCACTTGCACGTTAATTTCACGAGCAGGTTGTTCCGTTGATCGTACCAGCCGGCACCCTCGGCGTCATAGCCGACAGAGAGCCTGACATTCTGATGTAATGATATATTTTAGATCTTCAAATATCACATCCTTCTGCAAGTCGCTGCAGATATGTATATATATATATATATATATAAAAGTATATATGTATATTTGTGTGTATTAGCATGTGTGCATGCAGGCGTGTGTGCGCGTGAGTTTATATGCATACAAAAAGATGTTAAAACCCAGAATAAGTGAGATGACGAAATACATATACCAGATAGTTGCTTAAAAATTTTAGCTGAATATCACGAGCTGTCCTAAGTTTCCTATTATTTTTCATAGAAATGTGTTCTGCATGTACAAACGTGTATGTGTATCTGTGCGTAAGCATGTAATTTTGCAGGCGTGTGTCATTGTTTATATATATGTGTGTGTCTGTTTCGCCTTTGGCTGATCACGTCTGTCGTGACCAGCCAAGAGCGAGACTTTGAGTAAACTGTAATTATCTGATATAATAAATCTGTCCGCTCTACTCTTCATATTGAGTACTATATCAGTTAATGCTTACACTATGTATTATATATATATATATATATATAT
>NC_068988.1:92631509-92635092 GCF_001194135.2 Octopus bimaculoides
TATATACATATATGTATATATATATATAAGGGCATTACTATACAATAATGCCTCACGCTTAGAGGGACTTCATAAGTCAAAACTACCAAAATAAGCACATTTTTACCGGTCGCGAGAGAATGCAACTTTCAAAGCTAACCTCCTAAAAACTTTTAACTTAACGGTAAACCAATGGTTTCATAATTAATGCAGTAAATTATGCAGTAAACTGCATCCTTTATTCATCAGTACACGTATGGTCAAGACACATAAAAATAAACAAAAATCAACATACCCTGACGAACACTCCATGTATTCAGCACAGTACATAGACGTTGATTTTTGTTTATTGATTTTTGTTTATTGATTTTTGTTTATTTCTATGTGTCTTTATGTGTCCTTACTAAACCTAATGAATTTTACACTAATTGCCTTTTTAAGAGCAAACCATCAGTTGTTGACGATTGCCCCCATCAACGCCCGCTTAACTGATACTCTAATCCGATCTCTGTAAGCTTGGCAGCCGGTAACGACCTGTTCAGCTTCCAGGAACCGGGACCCTGTCTACGAAGTCCATCTAGGTCGACCGTACAGATCACGAATTTGTGGTCTGTGCAGCCGATTATATGAAAGTGTGGACAACCTATGCTGTTCTTATTAGGTGCCCTACAAAGCACCCTTCCTTGAGTGCGCCTAATAATATTAACTGTAAACGTTCTTTGGTCTTTTGTTGTTTTTTGTATTTGATTTTGTCTTTTGTTAGTGATCTGACCTGTTTCTCTCTCTCTCTCTCTCTCTCTCTCTTTCTCTTTCTCTGTCTCTGTCTCTGTCTCTCTCTGCAAATGTGTGCGCGCGTGTATAAAGGCGCGTGGCCTAGTGGTCAGGCTGTTGTACTCACGATAGCTAGATCGTGGGTTCGATTCCCTGTCTGGGCGACGCGTTGTGTTCTTGAGCAAAGCACTTCATTTCACATTGCTCCAGTCCCTCTTTCGATCCGAGGGGAATGTTCGTCAGCTGCTCTAGCTAGCGGAGTGGTGTCATTTGAAGGCTAAAACACTTCAGAAAGCGCATTGTGACCAGCGATGTGATACGAACGTATCCCGGGTGATTTCGTTGCTTAGTGCTATGTACTTAATGCAGGGTTTTCAAGGGGAAATACAAAGCTGGTCCTCATTAATTTCTTTTGAGGGTTTTCTCATTAGGCACTGATAAATACCTGGACGTTACGATGGTAGATAGTTAAGAAGTTCGCTTTGCAACACCGACGTCCCAGTTTCTATCTCACTACTTGGTATTCTGGGCAAATGTGTCTTACTATTGTTTTGTGCCGGTCCAAGCTTCTGAGTAAAATTGGAGAGACGTAATATGTACAAAAGTTTGTAGCATGCACTATACATGTTTATTCAACGGTACAGTTTTGTCATACACTGTGTAACGATGAGGAGGCTATTCAGTTGATCGAACAACTGAATGGATAGCAAAATATAAAAATTTCTGATTTAGGCGCAAAGCCAGCATTTTTGAGGGAAGGACGCTAGTCAAAACCATCTATCCTGGTACTTGGACTAGTATTTTATTTTATTGACCCAGGAGAGATGAAAGGCAAAGTTGACTCCGGTGAAATTTAAAGCCTGAGCCGGAACGAAAACCGTGAAGAAAATTGTCTAATATTCTGACAATTCTGCCATGGGTTGAAGTTTTATTTTTATCGAAAGCCGCAAAGATAAAAGACGAAGTTGCCCTAAGTGGTATTTGAAATCAGAACGCAAAGTGCCGAAGCAAATACATTTTGTATGACGCTGATGTTCTGACGATTGTGTCAACTTTCTGCCTTTAACATTGCTTAATCATTCCATGTTAAGAACAATACTCTCTCTACAAAAGAGAAAGGAGGATGATGAAAAAAAAAAAAAAAAAAAAAACCCTCGAGATAGACGTAGGAGAAAAGCTGGCCCGATCAGACGGTGAAAAACAAAACTAAAGTCAAACAAAAACGCCAAAGATAATAACAATACCATAGATTAAGAGTTCAAAATGTGGGTCAATACAAAACCAGGTTTTGTTGGGCTGTAATAAAAGAGTCCTGTGAAACTCTGACAAAGAAAAAAAAAACCAACAACTAAATACTGTAATGAGTTAAGTCCAAAGTTTTAGTTTCCGTCAACTGATCTCCATACCATAAACTGAAATATATATAATGGGTGCTTCAGGCATTCTGTACCATTAGCTCTTAACTTGGAAAGTAGCGCCTCCTTCGTTCCATTGTGAGCCGGCAAGGAGGAAGTAAATACAAGGAGGTACTATACAGGTACGCTGACTGTTTAGAAGAGTGGTGACCATTCTTAGAAATTAGATATTAAATCAAGTATAATATTTACATTTAGACACATGAGTAAGACATTATAATATCAGTGAAATAAAATGAATAACTCCGCCTTTGAAAGGAAGTAAAGTTGCTATTGTATGTGTTTGCTTCAGCATAGAAGCATGACTAATTAGCTAAACGGTAAAGTTGAATTCCAAATGCAAAAAAGGAATGGTTCGAGGCTCTTGTTGTCAAATACCGAACCTGGTATCTGTTCGATATCAATCGTTAATACGCGGCTAATATCGATTCAATATTCACAGAATCGGAGCTGGCGAGCTGGCGGAATCGTTAGCACGCCGGGCGAAATGCTTAACAGCATTTTGTCGGTCTTCACGTTCTGAGATCGAATTTCTCCGAAGCTGACTTTACCTTTTACCTCTTTCGGGGTCGATAAAATAAGTACCAATTGAGCACTGGGGTCGATGTAATTGACTTACTCCCTTTCCCAAAATTGCTGACCCTGTGCCAAAGCTTGAAACCGATACTGCATAGTGATTTATTATCCCCATTTTCTTATAATCCAACACGCACCTCTATTTAGATATTTGCGTAGACTAATGCCCCCTAGGAGGGATTTAGTTCGATACTATCGACCACAGTACTTGACTCATAATTTATTTTAGCAACTCTGAAAGGATGAAATGCAAGTTTGATTTTGGAGAAATTTGAAAGATGGCTAATATAATGAAATCATATTCAGGTTTCTATCATTAGTGCACTTAGATAAAAAAAATATATATACTTTGTGGAACGATGATCAACACAACCATATAAATTGTTTTTTCTTTTTTTTAAATATAACTGATGTTTGGAAATAAAAGACGTATATTAGTATTTGGTTATCTTTAAGATATTGAAAAAAATCATTATATTCCATAAACAATATGTAATAATTGAATAATAATGATTGTCTGTCTTGTATTCGATGAAATTCTGCGGATGAAAGAATTTTTAGCAGACACATACTCAGACGGCACCGACAGTTAAGCTGCAATCGTTCAAGAGATTCTTTGATACCAGTTCAGCAATTTCAAAGAGGGGTAAGTCGATTATATCTACCACAGTGCTCAACTGGTACTTATTCTATCAACCCCAAAAAGATGTAAGGCAAAGTCGACCTCGGTATTTGAACACAGAACATAAAGACGGATGAAATACCCGCTAAGCATTTTATTCTGCGAGTTAACGATTCTTTTCTACTCTAGGTACAAGGCCTGAAATTTTTTGGGGGTGGGG
>NC_068988.1:92635145-92638031 GCF_001194135.2 Octopus bimaculoides
GGGGGGGGGCAGTCGATTAGATCGACCCCAGTACGCAACTGGTACTTAATTTATCGACTCTCAAAGGATGAAAGGCAAAGTCGACCCCGGCGGAATTTCAACTCAGAACGTAAAGACAGACGAAATAACGCTAGGTATTTCGCCTGGCGTGGCTAACGTTTCTGCCAGTTCGCAGTCTTGCCACTGTGCAATATTCTACTAATTGATTAGAATAGTTGGGGCAGATTTTTTTATTTTTTTATTTTTGTAAAACGCTATTCAGTGAAAGGGTGTGCTCAGCGATAAGACAGATCTACTGTATGAGATCAAATAACGACAGATATCGTTTATATCATACTATACCGTCTTAAAAAAAAAAACGTTCACGTAGGTTATAGTTCTGAATAAATTACGTTTGAGGTAAAACAAATGACATTTTGGTCATGGCTTCGAATTCGTCATCTGGGTCTAATCAACGGCAAAAACAACAGCGGCTACAACTAAAGATAATTCAATGATAATGATCACAACTTTTTTACACGGACATACGTACAACAGTGGTTTCTAGTAAATCAAGCATACGTATCCAGCCTACAATATTTTCTGGGTAAAGCTCATTTATTCAAAGTTCATCCATCCATTCATCCATCCATCCATCCATCCATCCATCCCTATCTACCTACATACACATCTACCTACTTACCTAAGTATCTACCTAACCTTTTGTTTGTTTTTTTACCTGTTTCAGTCATTAGTCGACGGCCATGCTGGGGCACCACCTTGAAAGATTTCGTCGAACAAATCCACACCAGTGCTTATTTTAAAATTTGGTACTTATTCTTACGGGCTATTTTTTTGCCGAACATAAACAAACCAACGTCACTCGTCAACCAGTAGGAGTAAGGGACAAGTCAAAGGCATAGGGGACCAATGGGAGAGACCGCTCCCCGCGAGCACATTTTTCAAAACTTTGTAATACTAGATGGGCGTCCAGAAATTCAGCAGCAGAGTCTGTCGAGCAGAATTTATTAGCACTAGTAACTGCTCTACAAAGAATTCTGGATGGTAGGATAAAAAGAAAATGTGCTCCTAAGCAGCTCGCTGAGGCAAAGGGTATACAAGAAACATTAAGTACTTATGAATTCTTAGTTGATGTTATATTTTGGAGTGAAATGCTAGACAAGGGTTTTAATTTATCCACGTTTTTAAAGAAAAGCAGATTAGATCTGGTAACGACTTCTCAGTTGGTTCAGATTTTTGAAAAAGAAATGAAAGATATGTGAAATGTGCATGAATCTCAGATTGAAAATAAATTAAGTGAACTGTCACAACAGTATATTAGTACGGAATATTGTTGTTGTTGGCACTCCGTCGCTTACGACGTCGAGGGTTCCAGTTGATCCTATCAACGGAACAGCCTGCTCGTGAAATTAACGTGCAAGTGGCTGAGCACTCCACAGACACGTGTACCCTTAACGTAGTTCTCGGGGAGATTCAGTGTGACACAGTGTGACAAGGCTGACCCTTTGAATTACAGGCACAACCGAAACAGGAAGAAAGAGTGAGAGAAATTTGTGGTGAAAGAGTACAACAGGGTTCGCCACCATCCCCTGCCGGAGCCTCGTGGAGTTTTAGGTGTTTTCGCTCAATAAACACTCACAACGCCGGGTCTGGGAATCGAAACCGCGATCTTATGACCACGAGTCCGCTGCCCTAACCACTGGGCCATTGCGCCTCCACAGTACTGAATATAGGCAATACCAAAAAACGTAAAGGAAAAAGATTCCTTGATGAAATTGCAGAAGTTGAAGGAATACTTGATGCTCGGAAGAAATTCATGATTGAAACCTACTTAGTGTTCTTAGATTCTGCTATAAATGGTAGAATCGAGCATTTTAAAAATGTGGCTTTCAAACTTGGTGTTTTAGATCCAAAACATTTTGATAGCGCAGATGATGTGAATAAATTAGAAATTTTAGCAGACGCACTCATCGTTCAAGAGTTTCTTCCATTCAAAGATATGCACAAAGAAATAATGAGCACTAGGAGTAAAGGCAAATTCAAGTGTCGAAGAACTGACCATTGACGATGTACATAATTTCATGATTGTCATTGACATGTGTTCCATTGACATGTGTTCCATTGACATGTGTTCCATTGACATGTGTTCCATCTACCCAAATCTGTCCACGCTGTAACATCACCAATAAATAGCGCAATAGCTGAACGATCTTTTAGTCGGCTGAATCAGATAAAGTCTTGCCTTCGTTCTGCAATGGGCGAGGGTAGATTGTCTAGCTTAGCTTCGCTCTCCATTGAAAGAAAGTTGGCTACTGAGGTGATTATTGATAAAATTATAGATAACTTTCCGAGAATAAAGCCAAAACGAAAGAAGGTGTTGTAGTTCCTTCGTGATACGTTTTTCACAATGCTTCGTTTTGTTTTCATTTTACGTTTAAAATCAGAATAATTGGATAACACAAATGTTTTGAGATTTATGAGCTTAATGTAAAACTATTTGTGTTTTAATTTTAAATACAAAATAACAATTAAGTACTTCCTTTAAAATCGTATCTTTCTCGTGTTTCGATTTTAAACACAAAATTAAAATGTATAATTAATGAGTTAAAAATTGTTTGGTCTGTGTCACGGCGCCTTTTTCATTATGTGCTCGCCCCACTTCCCTAACTCTGGAATCTAGCTACGCTCCTGTATACAGATCCGTCTACGAAATTCCATCATAAGTAAAAACATTTAGTCAAGGCATTGCACAATGGGACTGAACTCGACACCACGTGATAGCGAGGCGAGTTTATAAACCTCACAGCCTGCGTCTGCTACACACACGCACACACACACACACACACACACGTGTGTGTGTGTGTGTGTGTGTGTGTGTGTGTGTGT
>NC_068988.1:92638754-92640671 GCF_001194135.2 Octopus bimaculoides
ATGCAGGACCTGAAGAAACAGTACGAGTGAAACGAGAAGGAGACATAAGTGAATTGGGAGTGCCCGCGTAGTTTTGGTACGAGACCTGATGCAACCAAGGAGTAGAGGTTACGGTAGCAGCAGTAGAAAAGGCAGAGAGAGAGAGAGAGAGAGAGAGAGAGAGAGAGAGAGAGAGAGGTAAGAGGATGTCTGTTGGACACAGGTTAGTGCTCTGAGAAAATTCATGCCAGTCAGTCGAGAAGCCTTTCCTTGGATGGGGGTCTCTGTGACTGTGTAGCAACTACACAGTCACAGACGTAGGAGCAGTTCTCCATTGTGAGTCCTACTTGAGCTTCGTGGAAGGCTAACAGTTGCTGGGACCTGAAGTATATTATAGCTATGAAGAGGTAGGCCAATCTCTGTGATTAGGCCCTGGCTAAACTGCGGATGGTCATTTACCCGGATGGGCTTTCGCCTAGAGAAAACCTTACTGGTGGTGGTAATTTAACGTTTGAAACAACTAGAAAGATGCTAATTTTCGTTCTGTTCCTGTTTAGTGGTAAGATTACGTACGATAGTGTTTTCTTGATGTGTGCAGTGATTGTGTCTTTTATTTTTATTTTTAATTTTGAAGGAGACGAAGTTGGCAGTAGTCCATTACAGGATGTTTTCTAGGTTTCTGTTTACGGAGTTAGTGCAGATTTGAGTGAGATGTCTAGGTTGTATGTAAGACGATGCTTGAATGAAGAAGGTTAGGGATGTATGACGTGTTGTATCAACTGTGGAGAAGCAGGTATCGTTGGATGCAACGAAAAACAGGTCGTTGATGTATTGGAAGGGGGGGGGAAGTGTGTGTGGCGGGGAACCGAACCATGGGATGCATCAGAATTATCAAGAGTGGGGGAGAAAGAGAAACTGAAACAGAGAGAGAGGGAGAGGGATGAAACTCCATCTTTACATGCTGCAATAGTCAGATCGGACAGGGTGTCGGAGGAAAATCCTGAGTGGAGAGAGAAGCAAGAGGAGAGGTAATAGATATAAATGTGTATGCATTTGTGCTTGTGTGCGCATGCGCGCGCGTGTGTATGTGTGTACGTGTATGTATGTATGTGTATGTGTGTGATAATGTGCGTTTATATGTTTGCGAAAGTACGACCGCTGCTTTCTCTTTGCAACTGGTCCGTAAGCAGAAATATTGTATGTTATAGTTGTGATTGTTGTTGACCCCTCGATCAGCTCCGTTCAAGTAGACCTGGGTCATATAAAGGTTTCCAATCATGGCCATCCTGTTTTCTTAGTGGGTGACTACTTTATCTAATGTGTGACCCCCTCCTATTTTAAGGCGGTGGATTCTGATCTCAGATAAGTTTTAGCTGCTATTTCTAGCAGGTCGAGCGATCACATAGAGACTCCTTCACAGGATCAGAAATACTGCTGTTGCTGACGATGTTTTGGCTTTGCTGCTGCTGCTGCTGTTGCTGTCGTTGTTGTTGTTTAACCACAGGTCAATGATGATCAGGTAGGTCCATTAACAAAGGCATCCCAGCCATTCCATTTCAGTCTTTGATCATCAGACAGTGTATCGACAATCACATTTACCAATATATCCTTTTTCAAACAGTAGGCCCTGATTTAAAGGAGATTTGGCTGCTATTTCCAGCATATTGAGTGAACACTTAGAGACTATCTGATTGGCTTACTGTTGCTGTTGACGTTACAGCTTTTATCTGCTGCTGCTAGTGTGGCTGTTGCAGCTAGGGCTTGTGTTACTGCTGTTGCTTATGCTGCTGTTCTTGCTGCTGCTGCTGTTGCCACTATTTATTGCTAGCTCCAAACAGTGAATTCTTGAAGCCGCCACCACCAGCACCACCAGCAACCGCAGCAGTAGAAACACCACTACCAGCACCAGCAACACTAGCACCAGCACCAGCACCACCA
>NC_068988.1:92642075-92644405 GCF_001194135.2 Octopus bimaculoides
AGGTAAGGATGTCAATAAGACCCAAAGGTGTCAGGTAATGCTGAGTAAGTGCTATGGATAGACTATAGTTGGGCTTCCACACAGTTTCTTCCACCAAATCACTCATAAAGCACTAGTTGGCCCGAGATATTGTAGAAGAAACCTGTTTAAGATGCTGCGCAGTGGGACTGAAGGCAAAAACTTGTGGTTGTAAAAAAAAAAACAAGAAAAAAAAACAAGAAAAAAAAAAACAAAAAGAAAAGAAAGGCATTCCGGTCTTCATCATCAGTTTTTTTTTTACTTTGAAGCATAGCGAACCTTAAAATACATCTATGCTGGGAAACCTAGTTAGCTCGGCGTATTGAAATTTTAATGTATTCAATAATTTTGTGGATGGGATATCACTTTTATGCAGGCCAGAGCAAGGAGGGGTTGTTGGGCCATACATTAACTGTCCCATTTATCATGCCATACACTAGCTATTTCCTTATATTGTACTCTGTCTATTCTGTTTACTGCACCATAAACAGGTTGTTCTATCTGTCAATCAAGTATTAACTTCGGCGCCATTACAAACTAGTCTATTGTTTATACACTGTATCTATATATTGCAAACGAGCAGATGCTCTCTCGTTTCAGAAGTGTCGACATCGACAAGCTGCAAGAACGGCGAAATACGCACTTGTTGCTCTCGCTGTCGCTTCCGAGGCGAATATGTTTTGCTTAGCTCTTAAGTATTTTTCCCGGACGAAGAACTGCTACTTCTGGCTTTTTAACGACATACATACGTTACGTAAGTTACATAGATGAAGATTTTATATACTGGCTATTTTATTATACTATATACTCGCTGTCCTATTTACTATACCATACACTTGTAACTTACATTGTCTATTGTATTCGCTATACCATACCATACCATGCCATACCATACCATACCATACCAAAACAAAACAAAATAATATATGGCAAAATAAACAAGGCACTGGTCTTTGGTATAACATTCAATGTCTGATATACAAGAACAGTAGACTGGCTTTTCTTGTACATGTTTTATTTACTACACTATACACAAACTATTCTATCTACCTACCATACACCGGCTGTTCTGGCAACTATACCATACATTGGCATTTCTATCTAATATCCTGTACACGAGCCGTTCTATTTACTATGCCGTACATTGTTACTGCTATTTATTATGCAATGTTCTAGCTTTCCTGTTTATTTTACCTAACACCAAGGGAGTAGCAACTCTTTCAATGCCTTAACAAGCCGTTTCCTTGCGATGAATTAAAGCTGCTTGAGTGATAACCTTGAGATAGACTCTGTTAAATGTAGGCTGAAGTGATTGTTTGGCAGATGGTCCTGAAAGAGAGTCGAGGGAGAATCATTTGAGTTAAGGGAGTTAGTGGAAGCAAAACTGAGGTAAAATGAAGTCAAGGTGAAGGAAAGCAAATGGGGGGAAAACTGAGGTAGAGAGAGAGTAGTAAGTAGAATATAGTAAGACCCTCTGGACGTTGCTGTCTTGAGTATTAGGACTCATCGGACCGGTTATCCAGTTTCCATGGCCTATAAGTAACTAAGACCACAACATAGCATCCGAATAGGAATGGCTTTAACTAGGGAGAGAGATTAAATCTATTCGGAAGCGGATCCGTCGTATGATTATTCATTTAGGGCTAAGTGAACTGGAGCAACGTTACACGAAGTGTTTTGTCCAAGAACACAACGTGCTACCCGGTTTGGATATCGAAGCCACGATCTCTTGATCGTGAATGAAACACCCTGACTACTAGGCCACGTGTCTTCAATAGAGTGGGTGGAGATATGGTGAAAAGAAGTCAGAGTGAATAGAGACAGGAAGAAATAACTTAACAGAAGCAAAGCTCGGCTTGAGGGTTTCTATGCTCTGGCGTTGGATTACGGTTATAAAAATAGTGGAAAGTGAAAAATAGTAGGAGAGATTTAATAACGAGAGAATGATAAAACATTGGTGTATTTATGGAGGTGCAATGGCCCAGTGGTTAGGGCAGCGGACTTGTGGTCGTAGGATCGCGGTTTCGGTTCCCAGACCGGGCATTGTGAGTGTTTATTGAGCGAAAACGCCTAAAGCTTCACGAGGCTCCGGCAGAGGGTGGTGGTGAACCCTGCTGTACTCTTTCACCATAACTTTCTCTCACTCTTTCTTCCTGTTTCTGTTGTACCTGTATTTCAATGGGCCAGCCTTGTCACACTGTGTCACGCTGAATTTCCCCAAGAACTACGTTGAGGGCACACGAGTCTGTGGAGTGCTCAGCCACTTGCACGTTAATTTCACTAGCAGGCTGTTCCGTTGATTGGATCAACTG
>NC_068988.1:92644932-92654022 GCF_001194135.2 Octopus bimaculoides
GAGAGAGAGAGAGAGAGAGAGAGGGAGAGATAGAGAGAAAGAGAGAGAGAGAGAGAGAGAGACAGAGAGAGACAGAGAGAGAGAGATAGGGAGTTGGAGTTCGGTTAGATGTTGTTGTGGTGTGTTCCACATAAAGTACAAGAGACCGGTTAAACAGAGAACACGTTGACACAGCTGGTGATATCAGTTAAATTTAAAACTTTCTCGCTATTTGGTTCATTATCAATTATTTAATTAAAATTACAAACTAAAATATTTATAGGGAATAGCAGTAAGAGTTTCTGATGCTAATGACTTCCATGGGAGCTTTGGCAGCGTATATAAAATGAAATGTCTTTAACTGCGAAGAGCAACCAAATCTATTTGCCAGTGAGTTCATATGCAGTTTTATACGTTCTGCTGATGGGGTTCGTTAAGACAGGAATATGTACGTTGCTGTCAACGTTCTTGCTAGCGAAGATCAGATTATTTTTCCTTCCCGTTGCGAGTCTCAATGAATTCTTTCTTTATTATTGATAACTCAGTACGTCCATTCATACTTGATCTATTTCAATCCATGTCAACAGCTTATTTGAGTTATTTTCATAATTCAAATTTGTTTTCTATTTGTGAGGAGCTTAATTCTTGAATTGCAGCGACCGTGTCTGTTATTTTGCTGCTGCTTAGCCTTAACTCAACCTTTATCCAGCAGACTTATGATTAACGGTATTTCAACCATGAATATCATGACCTTTTAATGGTTTGTGGGTTTGCACTATTGATGTGCACTTTCTATATTGAAAGCAGTAGAGTGTGATTGCAGGGAGAATTGTCGATTATTCTTAATTTTTTTTTTCCTGTGTGGGATAAATACATGATGGAACTTTAATTTCTTCTATCTTCGTCTGTATGTGTATACATACATACATACATACATATATGAGGACACCTATGGATCACTGATAAGGAGATTGCAAATCCAGTACCCAAGATACGTTTCCGGCTTCATACCTACTATTAATAGAGTAACAGCATTTATAGCAATCCGCCTGGAGCAAGGTATGGCTGAACTTGGGATCTTGGGGAAAAAATTCAAATCCTTAATGCATGTGCTACAAATGTTCATGATATCTGAGACTATAAAAATCTGCAAGACCTTCTTAGAATTTAAAGTGTCAAAAGAAGATGCTTTCCTTCATAACCTTGTTACCAAGTAGGTGGTCGATTAAAATTTCTTCTAAAACTAAAAAAAAAGGGAGAAAAAACACATACATACATACACACACACACACATACATACATACATACATACATACATGTACATCATACAAACGCACACAAGCATGTATGTGTACGTACGTATGTATGCATGCATGTATGCAAGTACGTATGGATAGATGTATAATCTGTAGCGTACAGTAGTGAAAGAACAGACCCCTGTGCCTAATTCCGGTTTGCTTAGGTGATATCTGCGTCACTAGTGACATATAAATATATATAATACAACACATACACACACACACACACACACACACACACACACATATATATAATATAAATGATATATAAATATATGCATATATCCATATATATGTACATACCTACATCTCCCTCCTTTAACTTCTTTTTTGTGATATAATTCTTGGGAAAGAATACATTTGCGGCTGAAGATAGCTTTATACTATCAATTATATACCAATAATGATGCAACAACTATAAAGTTTGAAACACGTGTACCGCAGAATCCTTTGTGTCTTGTTTTTATTTTTACATTTCCAATTTATTCCTTCACCCCGGCCACGATCTGGCATACACAGGTGCTTACAATTATCAAGTATTACCTCTAACATTTACCCTACCTACGTGTATACATACATGCATATATGGGTACAGGACATAAAAAAAACGTTAAACAATGAAAAACGAAAACATAAAAACGAAAACATAAAAACGAAAGCATAGAAAACGAACTTTTTTCGAACAACGAAAAAAACAAACAAACAGAGAAACGAGACATGCAACATAAAGAATATACCCCTTCGTCAGTTGTCCCTGTTTCATCTACTCCGCGTTTCGAAGGCAAGGACAATACGCGACTTCGTTGAAACAGTCCTTCCCGCAAAGCAAAATAAATAAAATTTGGGATTTTTTGCGGAGGGTGAAAGTGTTAACAAGAACAGGACAGTGAGAACAAGACAGTAAAAACAAACGGTGAGGGCTGTTGAGCCAAGACGATAGAAAAATTATTATGAACGCTAGGTAGATGAGCCATGAGGAGATAGGAAAAAGCACGTATTTTCTTTAGCAAGGAAGTGGACAGAAAGACAGATCCCCTCTCGTCACGTGTCAGCGACGAGAGAGTCAAGGAGGAAGAGTGAGAGAGAGAGAGAGAGAGAGAGAGATTGAACGGTGAAAGGGAAAGGGTGGGAGAGAAAAACAGAAAGGATGAACAAGAGAGGGGGAGAGATAGACAGAGAAGAGATAATATATATATATATAGTATATATAGTATATATATATAGTATATAGTATTTTCAGCCGATGAATGTTCAAGTATAAATATATGTAAATATTTATATATTAACAGAGCAAACTTACACAGAGTATAAAGACACAGAAAATTAAAGGGGATGAGTATTATTCAGGAGACAGCTGTCCGGAGATCTACAATTACAGGACCTCTGGTGGAAGTTCCTAATGTTGAGCAACCTTGCTCTGATCATATTAATGTTAAACCAACTGTAAAAATTATTATAGCCCACCACATTTGCTAATTCATTCAGTCATCTTATGTTCCCTCTATATTATCTTGGCCTTGTTTCATGAGTGTTGGTGCGTTTGCTTTTAGGTAGCGACTAGTATCCCCTTTATATTTATAGTCACAACTTCATGGGATAGAACACACCATCACACGAGTATTGATAATTGCTTCTACAATTTCATGCTTTCCCTATAATTCCTCCATATCAACATACTGAATGGTACAGGCATTGACAGCACCATCTTCATTGAATTCTCTAAAAGGTATTCCACTTGTTAGACTAAATTTCCTTAGAGAGGAAACATATCTGCCACAGAGACAAAAAAGAAACAAAACAATAAAATGAAGTGATTCAAAATTTATGACATGTAAAGGGTAAACTGGGTAAACCTGGCGTTCGCTGAAAAAAAAAAAGGTCCTTGAGCTTTCTCTCAAGTTGCTTTTCAGTTCAGCCATTACATTAAATAGCAAAATTATACTGAATGACTTAGTTTCTAGTGTTTCAATGGAATCTTAGACGAATTTATGAATGTGACGGAGAAAATACTAAATAAATGAATTAGAAATAAATCTCTGATGATTACCAGGCATTTCCTTAATCTCCCAAAAGACTTCCACAATGTTTGAGGATATTATCCCACTGCACAAACTCTAAAAACGACTTTTTAGGACTTTCCAGTATTTTATACCTTATCATTAGATGGCCGACGCGAGAACGATCAAGTCATAATATGGTGCTATTACACCATATTATTATAATGATCAACATCACAAATTAATAACATTCCTTTAATTGTGTTGTTCTTTTTGTCAAGATGCTGAAATACCCGTAAACTTAATATAACTATATATAGTTGTCTGTAGTAAATAGTCCAATTGTGATGTTCTTTTGGTTGAGATATTGAAATGGTTCTATACTTTGAGGACAATATTTCCAACATCAAATACAGTTTTTTCATAGCAAATCTTACTGCATTGTACAAAACATGGGCTCGATAATTTGCAAGATTAATGTCCCCCCACCATTTTTCAGTTTTAGACAAATACTGTTGTTTGCTGCAGATTATACTTCCATTATCAACAGTTAGTTGCCAATTAGTTTAGTTAGGAGTTAATTTGCTATTTCTGCTAATGATTCATTGTTATGGCAGTAAAAATCTGCACTTCCTGCTTAGAATAACAGTATCCTGCTATTTTAACTATTAATCCTAGTTATTATTTCTAGCAAGTTGAATGACCTTGTATAGGCTCTCAGAGAAGCTACGGTAGCGACTAAGTTGGAAGAGAAAGCTATCTTTGACCATTCTTCGAAAAAAAACCCGGAAAGAAGTAAACCATAGTATTTCAATGAGTGCCAAGGAAACCGGTTGCTGTTGTTGTTTATCCACAGATGAGCTTGATCGGGCAGATTTATGACAAAAAGCATTCCAACTGCGATAATCAGTCATTTTTACCTGATATAACAAATCTACGACTACATTATTCAACGCATTTTACTTTTTTTTTTAAAGATATTACGGTGTGCTTTGATAGCGATTTTACTCCTATTTCTTGAAGATCGAACAACCTTCCACAAACTCTCCAGCAAATTGATATACATTTATCAAGATGGAAAAGAAAGAACCTTTGCTTATAAAGATGAAGAAAAGACAAAATGTTAGGTGTGTTTAGAAGAAGGATTAGGTAACAGTTGTATATTCGTTTAAGGCAAAAACCGCTGCAGGAAACGATGAACTACATTCTTTGATATACGTCACATACTTTGTACTGTAGTGAAGCTGCTTCTAAAATTCTAATTTTAATATACTTTTTATCAAAATGTGATTTTCAAGTTGCTTTTATTGTTGAACATTTAAAAACTAATTTTAATTCACTGTGAGAGAACGTTTTGTTTAACCCAGCGAGATAGCGTTCCCTCTTTGTCTTTTTCTGTCACCCTCACTCTTAAACTAAATGAAATCTGTTATATATTTCCAACATATATTCCTCTACTGAGACCGATGTTCATGTTATCGAAGTTCATATGATGAACGAAAATTAAAGAAATATCCTTTTCCACCTTTGTACATCTGTAGTTGTATGTTTATATGGTTAATTAATACAGAAATGCATAAATATATGTATAAACAAAAAAAGCAATGCAGAGAAAATAAGTTACAGAACCACATGTATTCGAATCTACAGTAAATTTTTCAGAATGATATTTTCTAGTACATACTAGGCAGCACTAGAATATTATCAGATAAAGCCCAATTTTTTCTTACATGTTATATTCTTTTTACTACGAACGAGTTACTGTATATTTCTTTGTCAACTTTCCTTCAACAGTCAACAGTTCTGTATCACTCAAGATTGTTACAAAACATGATACACTTTACACAATATCGCAGCCAAGGTTTCATCGTTTTGTGTTGATCAAGCTGGAGATGAAAGCGATAACAATGAAACGTATCGACAATAAGAGTGATAAATTCATGTTCTTACTATAGTTATTTATCCGCAGGTCAGCAGTGACCAAGCATAGACTCCATGATCAAAGACATTTTAACCGAGACAACCAGTCCTTTTACTATGTACAGGTAACCCGATACCACGACATCAACGTGTTCTTCTTTTTTTTTAAAGGTCTGTGGAGTTTGATTTGAAAAGCATTTGACTGCTATTTCTAGCAGACAGAATCACCACATAGAGGCCGTTACGTTGGCTCACTATACTTACAACTCAATAAACAAGTGGAAAGAAAAACTTTCGGGAAACGTTAAATAACTTCTGGCAGTGTCTTCCCAATTATTGGTATTAGGAATGTAACACTTTACAAAACTACCACGAGCAAGCGGGTACATTATTAAGGGATTGACTAAGTCAAGGTCATAATTTCTTTGTTGATATCTTCAAATTAGTTAGCAGCATTCTTGTCATAAAGAAACAACTTGACCTGGTTTTCACATTTATATAAAGCATAAGAATGGAATTCAACTAAAATATGTTTCTATTTGACTGTTGAACGAGGTAGAATTACACGTTTGACATGCTACATTTCTACCAATAAAAAAGTCTATTTCTTCTTACTCTACCAGATGAAAGATACAAAAACTTCACGATTAATGAAAATATACTGTGAAATGAGCGGTTTGTTGCAAAGATCTACAAGCAGCAAAACTATTTCACAAACGCGTTTGATGTTATATTTTTGGAAACAACCATATCAATGATTTCTTAACGAAAAAGAACGAAGATGCCGATTATACATTACCTAAAATGGCATATTCAATCACTGAAGTAAAATACTAGAAAATAATTAGGAAGAAGATTAAACTGAGCAAACAAGTTTCGTTGAGAGGAGAACAACTTGTTGATTTTGTTGATTATAATTGTAGAGAAACTGAATAAATCATTCCTTCCCATATTGATATCAATGTAAACTGAGGTAACTGGTCATTGTCAGCTTGATTATAATGATCTATGATCTAGAGCATTCCATTCGGTCTTTTATCCTGATATAGTGCATCTAGGACTACATTATTCAATCTATCCTTCCTGTTATAAGACAGTTGGGTGTGATTTGATAGGGATTTGATAACTATGTCTAGCAGGTCGAGTGATAACGTAGAGGCATCACGAAAAAGCGATACACTTAATAGGCTGGAAAAGAAACGACCTTGAATTCAGGATCATTAAAAAAAATCAGGAAAGAATTAAAATATAAGGGATGGGGGTCTATTTAAAAAGCATATATAAGTCCCTAAAATACACTCACATAAGCATATACATCAAACTCGTACTCAAACTCACATACACTCGCTGACACTCAAAACACACACACATACACGCACACATGTGTAAACATGTGTTTACTAATTCATATACGCATTCACGTATCCTTCCCCCACCAAAAAACAAAGCACAACCTCATCAACGCATTACCATCAACTACATGTTTATTTCGAGACAGTTTAACAGAGTTCGAAAAGGCTACTTTTTGAGAAATTCTAGAAATTCCTATATTTTGCAACGAAAAAAGAATGTCTGTTTTGATAATAACACAACAGTGGACTAATATAGCTAAATGAATTGCTGAAACTGACGTAGTTGGGAAACAACTGCATGTCTCAGCTGTAGGTCACAAGTATGAGTCATAGATGTAATCAACAGTTGTATTGTCATGTTTTATTTAAAGATTTGTTTTTATTAAAATGTAAACTCCACCCCACAAAAAACAAAAAAAAACAACCCAAAAACAAAAATAAAAACAAAAAACAAAGCACCCCCCCCACACACAAAACAAATAAACAAACAAAAAACACAACCATAATGAAACAAAAAACAAAGAAAAACAAAACAATCGAATTCGTAAGAAACATCGGGGTTCTGCAAATCGTCTTGAGAAGCTCAATGAGTAATTTCATGAGTGCATTAATTTAGTCAACTACATACATACATACATACATACATACATACATACAAACATACAAACATACATACATACATACATACATACATACAGCATTTCTTGTTTATTTTCACTTTTTCGTTTTCCTGTCTTGTTTTCTGTCCGCCACTACATTCCTCCACGTTACAAATTTAATTTGTGGTCCGTGGGAAGAGCCATTCTAACAATGCATCCTGCCCTAACTCTTCGAAACGCTTAGTTTTAGAATGGTGGCAGCTGATGAAGGAATTGTTCTCTATGTGGCCCCTGTTTATCATTTTGTTCACGTTTTTTGCAACGTCCTGTACCCAGATATGCATCTATATATACATGTAGATGTAGGTATGTACATACATGTACGTATATATGCATATACTCACATATTATTTGTATTACATACATACATACATACATACATGATGGCTGCAAACTCGTGTTCGAGTATTGCCATCGTCTGATCGAAAGTCCCACACATGCAAAGGCTACGACCAGCCATTATATATATATGTATGTGTGTGTGTGTGTGTGTGTGTGTGTGTGTGTGTGTGTGTGTGTGTGTGTGTGTGCGTGCGTGTGTACATATATATATGTCTATATATGTATCAATATATATATATATATATATATGTATAAAATGTACGTTGCCTTATATGAAGTATCACTTCAAAAATATGGTTACCCATTTTACCTTTACATAAGAGAAAATTGGAAAAGGTACCTGGATGACTGTTTTATCATTTGGAAGGAGAACATTGACAAAATTTTGGATTTCAAATCAATACTAAATGATATAAATAGTAGCATTCAATTCACAATGAAATATAACAAAGAACAGCTCCCATTTTTAGACATCATGATAAAAAAAATCAACAATCAAATTATAACTGATATCTATTACAAACCAACTGACTCAAAACAATATCTCCTCTTTAGCTCATACCACACGAAACACATCAAAGTAAATATCCCTTTCAATTTGGCATAAACGAATTGCACAACAGTGTCTGATAGAACTACTCGGGACCTTCGTCTTTAAGACCTCAAAACAACGCTTACTGAAAGACAATATCCACCCTCACTTATAGACGGGGGGATTAATTAAACGTGCCAAAACATTAGACATAAAAACAATAAGAACAACAAAACATAACACCACACCTCATCTCAAAACACTACTGTTTATACCAACACACAATCCCAGAAACAGTGAGGTTTTCAACACTATTGTTAAAAATCTCCCTTTACTAACTAGAGATCCAAAAATGAACGACATCCTGAAAACGTACAAACCATCAAATGCAAAAAGCAACACAAATCGCTAAAGAGACTACTAACAAATGCCAAGCTCTACAAAACAACCACGAAACCAACGGTTAAAAAATGTGGACGCCCAAACTGTGGAACCTGCCCCAACTTACTTGAAGGCTCGGATTTCCTTTTCAAACAGAGATTCGCAATTAAAACTAGTTTCACTTGTGCCTCTGAGAACCTCATTTATGTAATAACCTGCTCAGTTATTACATAACCGAGCAGGTTATGGACACACTATATTGGACAGACTAGTATGACTTTGAGACGGAGAACCACTCTACATAAAGAGCAAATCCATTTCCTGCAATACAGGCAAATTCCTCTCAGTGAACATAGAGAAAAATGTGCAGATAACACCAAACCAAATTTCACAGTCTTCCCCTTCTACCAGTGCAAAGACATAATTTCTCCACAAGAACGTTTAAATGAAGAAACTTTTTCATCGAAAAATACAGAACACGCCTTAATATGCACGCACAACTAACTTTTATCTTTTTACATATTTCAATTCACGATTACATCACTGTATATAAATCCCCTCACTAAACAAGTTTTTTCGAAACATTTTTGTGTGTGTATATATATATATATATATATATATATATATATA
>NC_068988.1:92654555-92655590 GCF_001194135.2 Octopus bimaculoides
CATGAACAGCGAAAGCGAAACCGGTCGATATATTAAAATTATGTAAAGTGTGTGTATTTTCCTTTTTTAATTTCTTTTATATATATATATATATATATATATATATATATATACGCGTGCATGTGTATGCGTGGGCATGTAGGGAGAGAGAGAGATAGAGAGACCTTTTGTTAAAACTGTACAAACAGAGTGAGAAAACTTCTGTTTTGGTCGTTTGAGTGAACTGAATGCAGGGGATGAAGATTGTATATGTATACAAATATAGAAAATATACGCACTGTATACTGAATAATAATTAACAGTAACAAAAGTGCTGAAGATTCTATAAACATCATCCAACAGTATAATAATTACAATAATTAAAATGTTAAAACCGCTCATTACTCTATCTGTAGCTGGAGACAGAAGAGCTTGATGTTACGAAGGTAGTATTGAGAATCCGGCGATAACCTGTCATTTTGAGTCAGTAAAACTATGATGCTCGATTAGACTTTGCCTCCCACTCATAAAAGTGCGATATAACAAAGAAGAATGCGAGTGAGTAGGAGGATGGTCAATATCTCAAGAATATTAGCTGTAGTAGGGTGGGAAGGGATTGGTTTGAAGAAAGAGTAAAATTAAGATAAAAAGGTATATTTTACTCTTTTGCTACAACAATATTTCTATTAAACTACACTGCGCTTGTTTTAATTAATTTGTTTCAAATGAATTTTAATTTTAATTTAGGAAAAAAAAGTCAAGAATTTAGTAAAATAGCTATACATTTAAGTTGGTGTTTGGAACATAAATTAACATGAAATTTTAATGAAAGGTTTTTGATTTTACTTTTATTTTTATTTTACTTGTTTTAGCCTGGTACTTATTCTATCGCTCTTTTTTACCGAACCGCAAGCTAATATATTAGCATAAACACACCAACACCAATTGTCAAGCGTTGGTGGAGGGGACTGACACACACACACACACACACACACACACACACACACACACACACACACACGCACATACATGCACGCACAACAGGCTTATATCAGT
>NC_068988.1:92655845-92661210 GCF_001194135.2 Octopus bimaculoides
CACACACACACACACACACACACACACACACACACACACACACACACACGCACATACATGCACGCACAACAGGCTTATATCAGTTTCCGTCTACAAATCACAAGGTTTTTGTCTGCGTGAGGCTATAGTTGAAGAGACTTGCCCAAGGTGCCACATGATGAGACTGAACCCAGATCATGTCTTTGAAAGCAAGCCTCTTACCACACAGCCACACCTTATTTTAAAACATTGTGTCAAAAGCAGTTTAACTCAGTTTGGTAATGTTGACAATACAGCTGAACAATAGTTTGTGTAGCAAAGTAATTGTACGAAGTGATGTAATCAAGGTATCTCGTATAACGGAGTTAGGGTTTCTTGGGCAATGCTTAATCAGCTTTATCATCCTCTTTATCTCTGACGAGACTAACAAAAACTTCATCTATTATGTTGAATTAATATCCGAAGTTACTCCTTGTATCATCTTGCCAAGTTTAGATGCTGTCTTCCGTGACATCTATTTCAGTAGTTCTCGGCAGTATACGAGGAAATTACCTTACCTTCAAAATCATATTTCACCTCCGCATCGTACGGATGTATGTACCAATCATTTGATCTTTGGCAATAGTAGCTGATTTCAACGGTCTTCAGGGTGGTCGATACATTGAATATTATAGACTTGAGATATTTGTCCTTGATGTCACTGAGAGGTTTTTATCCTTGGATGTTTTAATAATGATTTGATTCATTAGTTGGGTCATGGAAGTAATACTGGGTGGAACATGCATCTATTTTATAATTATTGATTTCAAATTTTGGCACAAGGCCAGCAAGTTCGGGGAAGTGGGATAGTTGATTACATCGACAAGTGCTTATTTTATCGATCTCCGAAAGGATGAAAGGTAAAGTCGACCTCGGCGGAATTTGAACTCATAACGTAATGTATTTTCCCGGTGTGCTAACGATCCTGCCAGCTCGCCGCCATAATCTGTTTTATAATTATTGGTTTCAAATTTTATCACAAGGCCAGCAATTTCGGATGTGGAGAAAGCCAATTACATCAACCTTAGTGTTCAACTGGTACTTATTTTATCGACCCCGAGAGGATGAAAGGTAAAGTCAACCTCGGCAACTCTTCTCCAACTTTTATTATTGTTGCACCAAGTTTAATGATGTGGACAGTCACAATAGAGGATATCTTTTGCTAGGGGATCTTCTTCATTCATCTTGAAATATGCTGTCAATTTGGTCGATCTATTTTTTGCTAAAGCTTCTTGTGCATGATTCAGATTAAACACAATCATCTGTTGATCTGGCAAGTGTATCGGCAAGCATTCAATATCAGGCTACCTTTGCTGAATTGGAAACTCAAATAATCTCCAGCAAGCTTATGATGCTCCAGTATAGCGGCAATTTTCGTAATTCAAAATTTCATCCATTTGGTTTTCGTTGCCAAAATCTGCTCACGTTGTTCTTATGACAGTTGTTGCCTTGCATTTCGATGCTGAGCAGCATTTTGTTCAAAAATCTGTTCACGTTGTTCTTTTAACAATTGTTGCCTTGCATTTCTATGCTGAGCAGTATTAAAATTTGCTTTCTTCGCTGCTGTGACTGCGCTAAACGGAGCTGACACCGTCTTTCTGTGTTCCTTTTACGTTGCTTTTCCTTCCGTTCTTGATTTTGCCTCAATCTTCGTAATTGCTGACTCAAACATTTTGCAGTTCTTCTATAATTGGACCGTTCCTCTTCCATGGACAAATCTTAATTAAATATTTATTAATTAAATGGAATAGTATGAAAATAAATACATAATAGTGAGACAGGCGATTGTATTATGATGACAATATTGGTATCTTATTTACACAGCGTGAGGTTCAAAACAGTGAAAGAAGAAGGAAAAAAATTCAGTTTCATTTTGGCGACAAACGCTGTTTCACACATACAAACATTCGTATAGTTCCCTTTTTTACATGCACACACACACACACATACACACACACACACACACACACACACACACACACACACACACACACACACACACACACACACACACACACACACACACACACACACACACACAGCGTTCAGTATTCTCCTACACTTCCATAGTACACACGCACACACAAACAATCACATATATTCCTTTTACATGCGCATATGTTCTCTCTTTCTCTCTTTGTGCGTCTCTATGTGTCTTTCTTTCTTTCTTTCTCTCCTTCCCCTTCTCAACTCTACTTCTCTACTTCCCCCTCTCTCTCTAACTCTACTATTGTTTTTTTCTCTTTCTTTATCACCCCTTCCTTCATTATTGATATTGTTGTGACTGACGCTCTTCCTCAATATCTCTTTTTTCTTTCCTTCCTTCATTCATTCATTCTTTCTTTCTTTTACTTTCTTCCTGTTTCATTCACCTCTTTTCCTCTATCTAATTACTGATGACTTCCGACAGACGGACGGACGGACGGACGTGGCTCTTATTATAGTACAGAAGATTACTAACACGTTTGTCTCCACCTGGGTGAGCATAAGCGCTGTCCAAAATTAGTTACGTCTACACTTCAACAGTCCAACATTTGAGAACAATATCTTGGAATTTACGCATATGCAATGCAAGAAAAATTAGTCAACTTACAAAAACAATAAAGCACTGGTAGCAAATGTATCGTGTCTTTAGATATAGCAAACATGTTGATGTGTCCAACACCATTAACTTTGAAAGGGGCATGGCCGTTAGCATTCGTGCTACACAACACTTTAAAATGCTCCTTTCTTAATTTATGGCAAGAAGCGGAGGCTTCATTCTTAAAATCTTAAATATTCCAGAGTACCAATGTAACATAGTTTCATCTCATATAGTAAGTACAGTCTCGAGTCTTGGGAATCATAGGGACGGTTACCCGGGATCCATGGTGTATAAGTGACTGAGATCACGACTTTTCTTCTGAACAGGATACCAGTTAGTCATAGGGTTACTTATTTACAACTGAGTGAACTGAAGCAATGTGAAATGAAGGATTTTTTTCAAGAACACAACGCGTCGCCTTGTCCGGAAATCGAAACCACGATTTTGAGATCGTGAATGAAACACCTTAACCACTAAGCCCCGCAACTTTATTCCATCCTCAATATACTCATGAAAAATTTAGGAGCCCTTCACATTTCAGTCATTGAATATTTCTTTGATTAGTTTGATTTCCTCTATACCTGTATCACCATGAGAAATTTTACATTTCTCTTTTCAAATGCTGAGTACAAGGTTGAAAGTCATCTAATTACTGAAATGTCAAAGAAAATTGAAGGTTAACACAAGTTGTGTTAGTGTGGCCTTTGGTATTTTTCTTTACAATGTGCACGGCATGGGGACAGTGAGCAATTTCCATGATGCCTCATGTGTCTAGTTCAATCCTGATCTATGAATGCTGTGACTTGCTGTCAATAAATAAAAAATATAGGATCTAGTACAGTGATACGCCTGGGGTGGGGTGGCTCACGGGTCTAGGGATCCAATACTGATCTACGGATGCTGTGACATGCTGCCAATAAATAAATAAATAAATAAATAAATACTACAGGGTCAAGTACAGTGATATGCCAGTTGGGGAGAGTGTCTCACCAGTTTAGAAATCGACTTCTGATCTATGGATGCTGTGATTTGTGGTTAATAGGTAAATACTATAGAGTCCAGTCCAGTGATTTGCTGAGGGAGCTCATAGGCGGCGGCGCACTTTCCCTCCACTAGCCTTGGAACTACTAACGACCGCATTGCCCGCTTGGTGAAGGGCTGCGAGCGTTTGACGGCACTCGAGGTGCCAAGCGCCCCTCCTCGGTCTACGCCTAATCCAGGATTGCAGCTCAGTCAATGAAACGAGTTGTGGAAAAGTGTGTCTGTTTGACAAACGGTGACCACATCTACTCGCCGTCAAGGAAAAGCTGGAGATGCCGTAGCCTGAGCGCATATCTGCGCATCAGCAACAACGGTATGCCCAGCCATCCAACCGCGGAAAACCGGACCGAAACCGGCTGCCTTGAGAACAGCTGCCAAGTGTTGATGGTCGACCCCATCAAAGACTTTGGATTGATCTAAATTAATCAGAGTCCCATCCATGCCAGCTTCGTTACCCAAGCAATAATAATAATAATAATAATAATAATAATAATAATAATAATAATAATAATAATAATAAATATCATGATACAATATCAGGCATTGGCTCTCATGATTTCTGATCGCTGATTGGAAGTGTTATCGTGTACATTTTTTGTTTTGGTATAAAAGATTAGCTACAGTAAATATTCTGCTCAATACTCCAGATTTCCTTATCACTTGTGCCGAAGGCACATAACCACTCTACAAGTGGAGGGAGGAAAACGTCATGGTCAGTTAATTTTGTAAACAAAAAATTCTGGAACGAAACTCTAGTGGCAAAAACCTTGGGCGAGGCGGAGTCATCCCTCTCAGATCGCTTTCAGTCCTGTCTACGATCCCTGCCGAAGACGTCTGAAGGCGGAAGCATTTCTCTAGTTGGCAAATGGAGAATTTCAGGTTTCCAACAGAAATTCCCTCTGATGTGGGCACTGGCTAAATATTTCTCTTTTGGAATTTGAAAAGGGCCCAGGGTGAATTGACTTTTTCAGGATTCTTGCTCTTTCACTCAAGTAAAGATTACATCATTTATCCCCCGATGAGTTACGGCTCCGCTTGTTCTAGGAGCCTCCATTTAATTTTGTATGTTGTACCCTCCTCTTTTAAACGCCATATGCAGCCGTCCAGAGATGTGATGGTGCACCTCTCAGGTATCCTAAACGAGAGCCTATGATTGCTAAGACGTTTCTTGAACGGACCCCCCATAGAACCGACATATTTCCTTGTCTGTGCCCTTGAACTGGTGGTATTACAGCTGATGTTGTCGTTCTCACTGCCGATGCTGTGATCACTTTCGGTTGCCGGTGCTGCTGTCGCTGTTATTTCTAGACGCGATGCTGGTGCCGTAGTTGCCGCCAGCTATAACAATGAAGCAGTCATTTGAAAGTTGATTTTCGGTTAATAGCATCACTATTAACAACGGTAACCTGGAATCAGGACCACCAGCACCACCACCCTCACCGTCGCTCGTCTACCATTACTTCCTCCACCACAATAACATCGATACCTCATCGACTATCTAACCTAAACCAGCAACACCACTGTCAACAGCAACACCATTGTCAACAGCAGCAGCAGCAGCAGCGGCAGCAGCAGCAGCACCACCACCACCACCACCACCACCAGCTTCAACACAACAACCATCTCCACCATAGTCACTAAACCTACTATAGCGCCACCAGTACCACTCTGTAGCTAGCAGCACCAGTTTCTTGTGTACATTAAACTCGACAGTCCCCACTC
>NC_068988.1:92661931-92663894 GCF_001194135.2 Octopus bimaculoides
ATATATATTTATACGTACGCACATAATATTTACACACATACACATCTATCTATCTATCTATCTATCTATCTATCTATCTATCTATCTATCTATCTATCTATCTTTATTGGGAATTTTTTGTATTATTTCGTATTTTTTGTAAATACCCCAAACGTTTTGCGATGTTTTTTTTTCATCGTTGTCCCCACTTTTGTTTTTTTTTCTGCTTTGTTTTCGACCCCCTCGAAAAGAAAAACTCTACATTTGTATTTTGTCCCCTCTGTGTTGAGCCCTGTGTGGCTAATAAAGAAACCTATCTATCTATCTGTCTACAATTTTCTTTTTATTAACATTGAAACTGAAAGTTTATCTTTCGATTCGAGTTCCACGTCACTGCGACCTTAGGTGCCTGAAAAATGTAATGGCGATCTTCAGCGCCAGAACTTTTGCATTTAATAGAAAACAGCAACGAACAAACACATCCTCTGACGTAGTCCTGTGCTCTCTGGAATAAAATACTCTGATATGATCAGAGAAGCTATAGAGAGAGAGAGCTGCATGGAAAGCAAGCGTCCCAGTAAGTACTGACTCTACTATTCAGTGCCGACATTGTAACCACAGATTTCATACCAAAATTTGTCAAATAATTCTCAAGACCCACAAACAGTATAGCTGATAACCTGGTTATCTTCAGAGACACGGAGGACGGACCCAGTGTATGTATGAATGTATGTCATTATCCAGTTTTATTTCAAGATTTCTTGCCAGTATAGAAATCCAGTTATATTTCAAGATTTTTTGCCAGTATAGACGCCTTCATTGAAATTTCAACAACATCAACAGGGTATTTTTGTATGTATGTGTATGTGCAGATTTGTATGTTTTGCTTTATGTATGTATTCTTATGCATATAATTGCATGTCTTGACATGCTTATATATACTTAAATGCTGAACATTTGGAAAGTTTTACAGATTTTTACAGTTCCAGTGATGCCTTGGCTCTGTAGTCTTCGAATCAGCTTTCTCCTTTCTGGTTTTGTGAAGTCTAATTTCTCAATGTATGTATGTATGTATGTATGTATGTATGTATGTATGTATGCATGTGTATGTGTATGTTTTTATCTATGATTGTTTGTTTGTATGTATGTATGTATTATGTATGTATATATGCACGCATGTATGTGTGTGTGTATGTATGTATGCATGTATGTATACCAAGTGAGAAGGAATCAAATAATTAGTGGGTTTACCACGAGCAGCACTCACACGAGCGGCGGCTATCTGAAATTGTGTACAGGAGAATTTCGCTTGCGGGGACATAGGTTTCAAACAAATAGAAATTCGAAAGGTTTACTTTCATCCTGGAGTGGAGTGGAGTATTAACGATAGATAAAGAATGGAATAGCTGGAATTATATTTATTTCATGGTTTACAATTGTTTCAACGATGAGTGGGTGACAAATCAGACATCATGTACGATTATATACATATGGATTGGAAAAATCATATTGTAATGCTTATTATGTACTGTACATTACATTATAGTCTCTCCAGTACTTTAATCATATCCGAGCAAATAAGTATAATACAAAACCAAATTGGCTATTTCACTTAAAAATCTGGCACTGGATTCAAGTAGAAGGAGCCCAATTGTGCGTGTCTGTCTTTATATGCACAAATATATATTTGTGTGTATGACTGTGTGTGCATATATATATATATATATATATATATATATAGTAAACACGCCAACATTGGTTGTAAAGCGGTGGTGTAGGGACAAACAAAGACACACACACAGATATATAATATAATATATATATACAAATTTAGTATATATTTACTCAATTACCCAAAATAACAAGGAGTTTCTACCTTATAAACAGGAGTTACACCACAGTCATTTTGTGATCTTTGCTACCCTGGTATCTATTAACCAATTTATCTTATCGGAGTTAATTATTAACTTAGAGAAAATAAATA
>NC_068988.1:92664630-92665980 GCF_001194135.2 Octopus bimaculoides
TATATATCCATATATACATACATGCATACATACATACATACATACATACACACATGCACACATATATACGTACATGCACACACACACACATGCATATATATATATATTTATATGAGGTGGGTGTTTGTACACCGTCATCTATAAGTATGCATTGTTGTTTGTATATGCGTTTATATGTTGGCATTTACGTGTATTTAGGTAATAAATCGCTTCGCTTCAAGCTCTACCCGACAATGTGTCTGTACCTTATCTTCCTTATACCACTATCACTGACCCTTTAACTTGACACTTGATTGCTATGTACTGATTTATTGAAAACCATTTCCTTTAATGTTGCTTCTTAGAAAAAGCAGACGTATGTCTGTTAATTGATGAATGAAACTGATGTTATTATATTATAAAAAATACAAGTGATCAGTTTATTTACTCTCTTGTAAAGATTCTAAATCTGGCAGCTCCTTCTTGAATCCAGTGCAGACTTTCTCTATTTGAGAGAAAAGGCCATTTTATTTTTGTATTATAGTATTCGTTAGGTTATAATTAAATGTATGCGGAAGCTATTATATAATATACATTACATAGCGAGCATGATTATTTCAGTATTCTCATCCATGTCTATATGTACGATGTTTGATTTGTCAGTCGGACGATGATGAAACAACTGTAAACCATGGAGTAAGCCAGCTACTCCATTCTTCACTTATGACACACACACACACACACACACACACACACACACACACACACACACGTATATATATGTATGTATGTATGTACACACGCATTCACAAAATATAATGTAAATTGAGTCTGTAATGGGCCCTGTTAATCGCCCGCAAGCAAGATGCACAAAGATGGCGTTTTTTAAAACCAACTTGCTGATCTGCAGTTTGTATTATCTCTTCTCAGTTAAATACAATGCAAAAACTTTACATTTGACATTCTTTTCTGGTGTGTTTCTTCAGACTACCGATATAAAGCAAAATGTTCTTTCAGGTGGTGAAGCTTTAGTAATTTTAGTTTGCTTTGTTCTGTACCCCTGAGAGTTTCTCTCTTTCTATCTCTCTCCGCCCCCATTCCTCTTCCTCTCTCTCTCTCTCTCTCCACACACACGCACACACACAGACACACACACCAACACAAAAAAAAAGCACACACACACATTCTCTCTCTCACTTTTCCTCACCCTCTCTTACTATCCTATATGTCTCTCTCTCCACCCCTACACACTCAATAAAACTATATAAAGAGACCCTCCGCAAGGTCTTCTCAAAACAATTTGAAAATCCTACACGACTAGGTGAAAAGCGCTTTATTTAATATGTGACATTAATAAAAATCTGTAAATGT
>NC_068988.1:92666271-92667666 GCF_001194135.2 Octopus bimaculoides
AACTTTCAGAAATTGATTGTCTCTCTTACATCCATTGGTCATAAAAAAAATTGCTTTTTATATTAGATTCACGTATTTGAAAGTTTAAAAAAAATATTTACTTCTGAATTTCTCGCGGCAGTGACTTCTATATCTCTCTATATCTCTATCCATCTCTCTCTATCCATCTCTCTCTATCCATCTCTCTCTATCTATTTCTATCTCTCTATATCTCTCTATCTATTTCTCTCTACTCATCTCTATCTCTGTATCTATTTATCTCTCCGTATCTATCTATCTGTCTCCATCTTATCTATCTATCTATCTATCTATCTATCTATCTATCTATCTATCTATCTATCTATCTATCTATCTATCTATATTATTTGTCTAACTAGCTAGCTATCTCTCAATCCTTCTCTCTATATCTAACATACTCTCTATCGCTATTGTTTTCAGTTTAAGTTCAATCGCTATTGTTTTCAGTTTAAGTTCAATCGCTATTGTTTTCACTATAAGTTTTCATTCGCTATTTAAAAACATCCAGTTACCCAGTTATTTTCATTGTTTACTATCTTCTGCACCCGTGTATTTCTGTAAACGGATATAATCATGCCTAGAAGGAAAGTGTTAAATTTGTCTACAATGTTAAGGTGAACCAAAAGAATGTCTCTGTCCAGAGACTGTATACTACAAAACCAGCGCATCTCAAAGTGATGAACAGAGGTATGCACGGCTGACAAGGAAGAGGATCTCCACTGCAGAACGAAGTGCAGTTGCAACAACTCGGAGAAGCAACTTCCATGAAGCAGCTTTCAATTATGATCCAACTGAGTGCATACATTGTAAAGCAAAGAAATATTCTGGAGAGAGACCTGCACTGTGCTGCAGTGATGGAAGAGCTAAACTCCCTGCAATCCCCAAACCTCCAGAGCCATTGAAGAAACTGTTGTCATCACCTGACCAAGATTCCAAGTACTTCCAAAACAAAATTAGACAATACCACGCTGCACTACAGAGCACATTATTTGGAGCCACAAGAGACTTAAACGAGCCAGGTTTCATGCAAACTTTCAACATCCAAGGTCAGATTTATCATCGGATTGGCTCTCTACTACCTGTGTCAAATGAATCACCAAAATCGGCCATTCATTGTTTATAATCTGTACCTGTTTTATGGTTACGAAATAAGCTACACAAAACGTGTTTTTGAATTACGTGTATTTACTTTATATACACGTATGAGTTGAAAACTTTCTTTCAACATTTCCCTTGATGTTCATGTTCCATGTTGGTATAGGTTGAAGAGCTATTAAGGTAGAAAACTGGTATCTCAGCTACTAGCAGTTGAGACCCGCGTAATCTAGACGGCGTTTTAAAATAAAATTTCAGTGTTCTTTTAACCCGGGCAACACC
>NC_068988.1:92668403-92670923 GCF_001194135.2 Octopus bimaculoides
TGTGTGTGTGTGTGTGTGTGTGTGTGTGTGTGTGTGTGTGTGTGTGTAAAAAGTTAAAGGTAAAGATCTCCTTCGGTCATGAATATAGTGAGGCCTGGGGGAAAATAGATTGGGTAACATTGGTATAAAAGTTAAAGGTCCCCTTCGGTCGTGAATGACCATGGGATTTTACCAAGAAAGTTCCCCTCTGAGGCGCAAGTCGGGGCAAGATTGTTTGTGGAAGACCAGCAATCACCCATGCATACCAGCCTCCTGTCTTCACGACACCGATGTTATCCAAAGGCCGATACATCTTGGCACCAGTCACATCGCAACTCATTTCTACAGATGAGTGAACAGGAGAAATGTGAAATAAAGTGTCTTCCTCAAGAACACAACACACAGCCCGGTCCGTGAATCGAACTCACTACTTCATGATTGTGAACTTGATACCCTAACCACTGAGCTGCATGTGTATAAATAAATAAATAAATAAATATATATATAAATAAATATATATATTCTTTAAGAATAGTATTGTTAGTGACTTCGAAGTTTCGAAATCATCATCGGACTGTCTGATAATAGCTGTTGATATTATTCTTGTTAAAGAATAATAAAATTGCACTCTTTCAAATGTATCTTCAATTTATTGTAAAATTATTTTTACTATAACATAAAATAAGCATTAATATATACAAACACACACAGACGCACGCACACGACCCCTCCCCACATATGGGGTCATCCCATAAATAATGCGGTTGTTTCAATTGCAAGAACTAATAGTCCGAGGAGGACGGGATAAACTACCTGCATCAACTTGCTATAAAAGCAGGTGGTAATTTTACCTTGCCCTTATTTTTAGTGCAAGTTTTGAAGAGTGCAGTTTGATTTTAACGGTTATTTTTTCAAAGCTATAATGGAAGTGACAAAGAGCATATTCGGCATATTTTGCTTTTTGAGTTCAATAAAGGCAACAACGCAACGGAAAGTGCGAGGAATATTAATGTAGTACATGGGGATCGGACATTAAGCGTAATTTCTGGTTCCAGAAATTCCGAGTCGGAAACTACAACCTCGTCCTGGAAGATCTGTAGAGCTCGTCGAGGACGTTCTGCAAATCCTGGTGGAACAAAATCTCATCGTAACTGTTGAGGAACTATCACAGAAGCTTGGATTTGGTCATTCAACCATTCATCGACACCTGCGCCAGAAGAAAGACGACCATCTTTGGTTTCAAGGCAAGGTGTTCTTCTATCAGGATAATGCTCGGCCACATACAGCGAGGATGACATTCCAAAGGCTGGAGCAGTTTGAATATTCGCCGGATAATTCGCCATTTGATTATCATTTATTCCGCAGTCTTCATAATCATTTGGACGGAAAAAATATGAAATATGAAATATATTTTTCGTCACGGACAAGTGAATTTTGGAAGAGGGGCCTTGCAAGTCTACCAGATAGATGGAAGAGCATTGTAGAAGACGAAGAAGAGTATATTTTAGATTAAAACAGAACCTGGTTTATCTTAAATTTGCAAAATTTGCAAAATTCGCAAAAGAAGTATTAAAAAACCGCATTATTTATGAGACGTCGCAATATATATATATATATATACAAAATACAATGTTTATATACCAAAAAAATTTTATAACATTTTTCTGACATAATTTAAATATATACTTTAACCATGTAACACAAGCCATCTGTAGTTTTTTCACTCTTATTATCTTTTATACATCCAACCACGTGCTTTCACATACCAACTTTCTCACACATATATATATATATATATATATATATATATTTATACATATATATATATTTATACATATATATATATATTTATATATATATAGATATTATATACTAGACTACCCGTAATCCGTTGGGTCACCGAGAAACTCTGACCTTCCCAGCAACAGAGTTTTGTTTCGTGGGTTGGAATGATTTAGCTGCTATTTCTAGCACGCCCTGCTGCCACATAACAGGTATTTCGGGCCCATTATCGCAAATAGCTGTTATGTGGTAGCAGGGCGTGCTAGAAATAGCAGCTAAATCTTCGGAGGGGAGATACATTAAATGCACTCGAAAAAATCTATTTCACACTGAGGTTACGAACGGGTCTTTTACGAAATGTTTACCGTATTTTTAAAGTTATTTCCACTTCAAAATATTTGTTAAATATGCCAAAAGAAATTTTTGTAATGGTATTCACTTGAAAATAATTTTAAAAACATTAAAATATTGTCTGTTTAAAGAAAGCTAAAAATACTGTACAATCAGCTTACATTTTTGAAATCACATTCACTTAAAAATATTTGTAAATGACTGAAATATTGTGTTTAACAAAAGCGAAAATAGAAAAAATCGTCTTTTTTTTTTTTCGTTGTTAACAACTGTCTAACAGAAGGATAAGAGTTTCTTTCCTTTCAGGATGAAGGTTATTTTCGGAATATTTTCCCATTACGCACCGTTTTGGGTTCTTATACCCTGAAAATCTCTAATATCTTGAAAACTACTTTACCGATTTACGCG
>NC_068988.1:92672981-92675142 GCF_001194135.2 Octopus bimaculoides
ACACACACACACACACACACACACACACACACACACACAGATAGATAGATAGATAGATAGATAGATAGATAGATAGATATATACTTACATAGAGAAACACGCACGGTTACACCTTACGGATAAATGTGCGTATATAGAAACACGCGCGCATGCACATACACACGCATAGAGAGAGAGAGGGGAAAAGAGAGAGAGAGAGAGAGAGAGAGAGAGAGAGAGAGAGAGAGTGGTGGGTAGGCAGACAAAAGAAATAGTTACTATTTGTAGCTAGGCCACATTATTGTCAGCATGTGGAAACTCAATAATAACTTATAATATATTGTTACGTCTAATACACATACATTACTGTATACTGCCAACTTTATAAGTTGTACATAAGAGTAAACAGTGCATGTTTCACCGACATAGCACGGATAAAATGTACAACTACAAAAATATACGCACACATTCGTACAGTAATATATAACCATTGTAGCCGACGGGAACGTCTACGAGGTCGTTGACCTGTAAGAAAAAGTAGCAAAATCTCCCTAAAATCTGTTCCATTACGTATTCATTTAATAAATACCTCTTTAAAAGAGATTAGGATTATGATGCCTCTAACTGAAATAATTACTTTTGGTCACAGATCTTGCGCCGATCAGGACTTTTCCTGGGACGGAGCGTCACACACACACACACTCGCACATGCGCACACACATGCACACACACACACACACACACACACACACACACACACACACACACACACACACACACACACACACACACACATATCGTGTGTATTGTCTATCTTTGCTTTGCTAGTTTCAGTCAATTGTCTGCGACCATGCTGGGGCACTACCTTGAAGAATTTTAGTCGAAAAAACGGTCCCACGACTTATTCTATTATATAGTCTGGTACTTATTCTATCAGTCTCGTTTGCCGCGACATAAAGAAACATACACCGATTGCGGTGCGGGACAAACACAAAGAGACACACACACACACACACACACATACACTCACACATAC
Organism: Octopus bimaculoides; assembly: GCF_001194135.2. NCBI lineage: Eukaryota > Metazoa > Mollusca > Cephalopoda > Octopoda > Octopodidae > Octopus > Octopus bimaculoides. Next base: position 92,673,997 of record NC_068988.1, read on the forward strand.
ACAAACACACACACACACAGGTGTGTGTGTGTATACATATACATATATATGTGCACACGTGACGGGCTTCTTTCAGTTTCCGTCTACCAAATGCATTCACAAGGCTTTGGTCGGCCCGCAGCTATAATAGAAGACAGTGGGAATGAACCAGGAACCATGTGGTTAGGGAGCAAGCTTCTTGTCACATCCACCCACGCACGTTTCAGTCATTGGACAGCAGTCATGCTGGTGTACCTTGAAGGATTTAGTCGAACAAATCAACTCCAAAAATATCTTTTAAAGTTTGGTGCTAATTCTATCAGTCTCTTTTGCCCAAATGCTTATTCACAGAAACGTAAACAAACCAAGATCGGTCGTGAAGCAGTGCTAGTGGGACACGCACAAAGACACACACACACACACACACAACAAGTATACACTCTCACACATGTATATATGCAGAAGACGCCCAAGGAGCAGTGCAGTGGGAGTGAACCTGAAGCCACGTGGCTGGGAAGCAAACGGATCTATTTCAAAACTTCTAACCACACAACCACAAACGCACACACAGACACACGCGCGCGCGCGTACATATGTATTCGTGTATAAGCACCAACGTATATCGACTACACACAAACACACACGTATACATTCACACACATACATTCGAATATGCACATACAGGCATACACACAGAGATGTATACTGATACATGTGTACCAATGTGAGCGCTGTGTGTGTGTGTGTGTGTGTGTGTGTGAGTGTGTGTTGTGTGTGTGTGTTTGCCTGCACGTCTATATGTGCGTACGTGTATTATGAGCGCGTATTTTCGTGAGCGAATGTTACCCTGTGTATTTGTATATCAACACATATTAGTGAGTATTTCTGCGCGTTTGTATATATGTGTTAAAATGTGTGTGTGTGTGTGTGTGTGTGTGTGTGTGTCTGTGTGTGCGTGTGTCTGTGTGGTTCCATATGCAGGACGACCATAAATGCATTGTTACGTGCACCTCTGCATACATATGTATTCCTCCGTAGAACAACTTAACATGACGTCTTGGCACCGAAACCAATCCAGATCAGTCCATTTTTGACATTGAGGGGTGAAATGTGTTGACAAACAACCCTCACCTTCTTTCTTCATATAATGACTGTTTTATTGTTACC
>NC_068988.1:92675862-92677092 GCF_001194135.2 Octopus bimaculoides
CCCCACCAACTACGTCATAAGTCTAAATCAGCAACCCCCTCCCTCCCTACTCCACCAGGACAGATTTTATCTTTTTTTTCTCCGTTCACTTATCTACTTCTGGTTTATTCCGAAACTACTGCACACACACACACGCACACGCACACGCACGCGCACACTCAAATACACACACACACACACACGCACACGCCATACACGTATACACATACAGTCAAGCATACAAGCACGCATACACACTGCACACACATATAAGAACATAGACTCATTGATACGTACTCACATGCACACGCATAAAACACACGCGCGCGCACACCCATCCATTTATATAGAAATATACAGCTATAGACATACACTCATCTCCATACACCTACGCGCATACACACATATACACACATTTTCAGATACGAGCCTATGAAGAAACATCTACACGGTCGCTCGATCTGCTAGATATAGCAACCAAATCACATTCAAATCACACCCGTCCTGAAAACAAGGAGGAATGATCACAGTTGGAACAATTTTGATGTTTAGTCTACTCGATTACATGTACGTTGGCCAAAATAGGCAACACACACACACACACGCGAACACATCGAGGCATCCGCAATCACACACACAGACACACAAGACTGCACACACAGAAAGATGTAAGTTGATTGTATCAGGATGCAGATGGGAGCTAATTGTTTTTCCATTACTCTATGATATATTCAGCCTAAAGGTTGAATGTATTGTTGGTTATGAATTAGTTCAGTGGGAACAATAGCAGAAAACAAATTACAAAACCCGCCGAGGTCAACTTTTCTACATTCATTTGAAGATCGACCTCTATTCCGAAACGTCAGTTTTGTTTTCCACACTCCACAGCAACTGAATTTCAACAACAGAAGTTATACATGGTTAATCGTAGAAATAGCTGCCAAATCATCCTTAAATCAAAATCTGCCGTCATTAAAATGAGGTGGACAGATAAAATAACAATTTCTATATACTCACTACTAAACGAAAAGAGGTTTGAGGTTTATGGTTGGAATGTTGACGGTCTGCTCAATCAGTGTTGGCAAATACTAATAATAATAATAATAATAATAATAATAATAATAATAATAATAATAATAATAATAATAATAATAACAATAATGATAATAATAATGATGATGATAATAATAATAATAATAATAATAATAATAATAATAATAATAATAATAATAATAATAATAATAATAATAA
>NC_068988.1:92677102-92682780 GCF_001194135.2 Octopus bimaculoides
CAGAAAAATGCATAACAAAAACACCAGGACTTACAAATATATATAACATACAGAAAATTGCACTACTGGGTACTGCACACATCCTACGCAAAACACTTTCAATACAGCAACCATAAGAGCATCACAGCAAACCACAGCACATACCCAAGGCACACAGAGCTGCGCTCGGTAGTGAAGTGAAAGCACGTTATAAAAAAATAAAACTACTGAACGATAATAATAATAATAATAATAATAATAATAATAATAATAATAATAATAATAATAATGAGCTGAATGCAAGAAACAGGATCGAAGCGGTCAATACTTTAGCCATACCGGTCATGACTTAGAGTTTCAGTATCATTAACTGGTCAATTATTGAAATATGTAAACTTGACAGAAAAATACGAAACTTATTGACAGTGCATAGAATGCACCACCCTAAGGCAGATATAGAACGACTTTATCTGCCAAGAAAAGAGGGAGGCCGTGGATTTTTAAACTGGGATTTACAATAAATATTCCCACAACTGACCTAGCTACCTACCTGAAAAACTCTGAGTACTGGATGTTAAAACTTGTCTCAAAACATGAAAACAAGAAAGCATCTTACTCTGTAACAAAACAGGCAAAAGAATATCTGAGTGAATTCCAAATACTAGAAACAAGCACAGGAAAAGCTAAGCGTATGAAAACCCGTGCTAAAACTGCTGCCTTAGATATTCTGAATGATAAATGACAAGAAAAACCTCTCAATGGCAAATAACCAAAGAGAGCTAATAGTGCCGATGTTGACAAAGCCCTTACCCATCAATAGCTTAAAATCAGAAACAAGGGTTTATCATAGCAGCCCAAGATCAATGCCTACCTACAAGAAACTACCAGGCCAACATATTAAAGAACGGTAGCTGCCCAACATGTCGTGTATGGCAACAACAAAATGAAACCATTGATCATGTTGTCTCCATGGGTAATTTTCAAAAACCTGGACCTACCTCATGATAAAAAAAAAAAAAACTGGTGGGAACACAAACCACCTCCAGTGCTTGAAAATCATCACATCTCACTCTTATGGAACTTCACCATTCAAACTGACAGAAAGTTAGATGAGAATAGGCCAAACATTATATTGAAAGACTTCAGACAAAAATCATTACCTCCTCATTAATATGACTGTCCCAATCGATACAAATATATCTGTCAAGATCAAACAAAAACTGAGCAAATATAAAGATCTTGAAATAGAAATTGTCAAAATGTGGAACCTCAAGACTAGAACAATACCTGTTGTCATAGGTGCCCTAGGAACGATAGCAAAAGGAGCTGATTGCTACCTAGCTCAGATACAAGGAAACCCAAAACGGCAAAAATTCAAAAGATAGTGCTCATGGGAACTGCCCGTAACCTACGTAAAATACTGTCTATGTAATCTCAAATTTTAAAACAAACTCATAACTTCTTATGTCTTCTTAAACATTCTCTCGAACAATACTATGTACAAAACCAAATATAAAACACCTAGGAATAACAGCAACATGAACTTCTGACTTGTTGTCTCTTGAAGTCTCTGGGTGAGATTTGGAGCCAACTTGTACAAATACAAAGTAAAAGTCAAACATATAATAATAATAATAATAATAATAATAATAATAATAATAATAATAATAATAATAATAATGTTCTCATGGTATCTGATCTTGATTGAATGGAAGTGTTATCATATACATTGTTTTGTCTTGGTATAAAAGATGGGCTGTAGCAAATATTCTGTTCAATACCACAGATTTGCTTGTCAGTTGTTTGACCTTAACCAGCTGAGCATGTCCTTTGGTAGCTGACAATATGTGCATCTCTGATCATGAGCAGAAGTAGTGGGGGGAGCATCATAACCATTTGTTATGAGGAATTCTTTGGAGTTTCAATAATTCACTTCTGGAAACATGGGCGTTTTGCTCAACATCCTTAAACAACCCTTATTCAAGGACCACTTGAGCAGGATGGTCTCCTCGATCTGAAGAAACTTTTAATTGGACCCCACCTCCAAGACCATGCGCTTGTTTATGTTGATATAGGATCACCATGTCATGCACATATGGTTGTGATGTATACGCTTGGTGTACACTTATTAGACGTGTAGTCATGATGGGTGTACTGGGCTTCGCATACTCTAACCCAATGTCACTTTGATGGCATTCATTGCTCTCTCACTCAATAATAGTAATTACAATGATGGTGATGATGATGATGGGACTTTCCCGTCGCAGACGACGTATGATTGTTCAGCTTTTGCCAAATGACCTGCACAAATGATTTGTTTATAGAGATCAAATGTATGTGCTGTACATTAGCTCACTCTTTCCATCAAATCGACGTTGCCTGAGCAGGTGCATGGTGTACCATGCACCAGGTGTCAAAGTGACCACAGAGCAATGTGAGATGAAGTGTTTTGCTCAAGAAAACAACGCACCACCTGGTCTAGGAACTGAAACCACGAACTTGCGATCGTGAGTACAACACCCTAACCACTAGGTCATGTGTCCTCACATAATGACAATAATAATGATTTCAAATTATTTGGCACAAGGCCAGCATTTTCGGGGAGGGGGAAGTCGATTGCATCAGCCCCAGTACTCAACAAGTACTTGCTTTATCGACCCCGAAAGGATGAAAAGCAAAGTCGACCTCGGGGAATTTGGACTCAGAACCTGAAAACGGACGAAATACCGCTAAGCGTTTCGCCCGGTGTGCTAACGATTCTGCCTGGCTACAAGGACCCAAGACATAGAGGACAATATCAAAGGACGATTTACAATACACATAAACAAAATCAGAAACAAAAACAAAGCAGGTGGGATTTACATCGACCAAAGGGAGACACTACCACGTTAAAGGATGTTGTTGTTGTTGGCACTCCGTCGCTTACGACGTCGAAGGTTCTAGTTGATCCGATCAACGGAACAGCCTGCTCGTGAAATTAACGTGCAAGTGGCTGAGCACTCCACAGACACGTGTACCCTTAACATAGTTCTCGGGGATATTCAGCGTGACACAGTGTGACACAGTGTGACACAGTGTGACAAGGCTGGCCCTTTGAATTACAGACACAACAGAAACAGGAAGTAAGAGCGAGAGAAAGTTGTGGTGAAAGAGTACAGCAGGGTTCGCCACCATCCCATGCCGGAGCCTTGTGGAGCTTTAGGTGTTTTCGCTCAATAAACACTCACAACGCCCGGTCTGGGAATTGAAACCGCGAGTCCGCTGCCCTAACCACTGGGTCATTGCGCCTCCACATTAAAGGATATAACAAAGGATATATAAGTAGAAACTATGGAAATTATAAATAAATAAATTAATTAATAGGATCCCTAATAGCGGAGCAGTCCACTTAGGGTAATTCGGTGTAAATCCCACGCAAAAATCCCGGATTATTCTGCCATACCCAAGGTATAGGAAAGTACCGTCTTCCAGTTTCTTTCCTCCTACTAAGAAAAATATACCACGCATACTCAGAGCCGATCCATTGAGTCTCACCAGTCTTGTCACTCTCGTTCATCTTTTGAGAAACATACTAGAATGCATCAACCCGCTCTTTATCCTCAAGAAATTGATAAGAGCTTGGTTAGATTGGAAAGTGCCGGTCTTCAAACCTTTCAGACATGTCCACCACACAGTCTCTTTTGTCACAGCCACTAAGCAGAGGAAGATATGCTTTCCTTTTTTGCTAAAAGGTGGTGCGTCGATCTTCACTATACACTCGGCAGACAGCTGAATTTGTCTCACACGCGACAGCAGCTGCACCACACAAGCCCATCACTCTCTAATGCACGGACGCTGAATGACTGCATGCAGGACAGTTTCGCTGCATGCATCTCGGGCAGGTTCGGCTATTGGCACCTCCATCCCTGAAAAACTTGTCTCGAACAGGCAATGCCACCCCGCACCCTTGTAGCACTGTCATGCTAAGACAAAAATGGCTTCTAATATAGGCACAAGCCCAGCCATTTTAAGGCAACCAGAAGTCGATACTAAATTCCGCAGTCTTCACTAGTACTTTATTTTACCTCTCCTGAGACAATGAAAAGCAAAGTTGACTATGGTGACTTTTGAACTCAGAGCGTAAAGAGCCGGACCAAAACTGAAAAACATTTTATCCGAGGCTTGAACGAGTCTGTTAGCGTTCGGTGCCTTCAGCAATAATTACGATTATGTTTCTATCATTGACACAAAGCAAGCAATTTTGAGGTCATGCATATAAACACACACACACATACACACACACACACACACACACACACACACACACACACACACACACACACACACACACACAGACACACACACACACATACACACACACACATACACACAGAGTGCGGTGAATATATTGTCGTCTTAATTACGCAAAAATGAAAATAACATTGACGTCTCATTTTAACAGATATATTTCCCAAAATTATACAAAAATATCTCGAAATACTAAGGAGTAAATTTATCCAATAAAATCGCCATTGGCTTCAACCACGGCCTCCAGACAACTTCGGAATCTCCTGCAACTCTTCTGGACGGTCTCCTTGTTTAAGTTGGTGAATGCTTCCATAATCCTTGTCTCCAGTTCATTTTTGGTGTTACAAGGAATTTTGTTGGTCTCTCGTTCAATTGCGCCCTACACATAATAATCAAGGGGATTGCGGTCTGGGGAGTTAGGTGGCCAAATGTTAGGGGTGATGTGGCCGCAGAAATTGTCTGAAAGCCATGACCTGCTTATGTGGCATGGTGCAGAGTCTTGTTGCCAGATATAGGGTCTTCCAGCAGCGACCCTCTTGACACAGGGCAGTACTACCTCCTCCAGGCACTTGAGGTAGGCCTCCGTATTGTGTCAGAGGCCTTGTGGGAAGATGAATAGAGGCATAACGTCGCCATCACTAGTGATCACTCCAAACACCATGATGCTGACTGGATGTTTGATTTCTATCACTCTCGGTACATGTCCTCAGATTGCACTGTCCTCAGATTGACACCCAAACACTCTGAAATGTTCGTATCAGAGCTTCCGGCGCGAATGCCAAGCTGAAGAGCATGTCGTTTCTTAATTTCTGGCAGAATGAATTGCGTCATGGTGCCATTTTTCTCACAGACGGTGTCCATCTACTATACTGTGTAGTCAACAAAATTAAAAACAAACAATATATATATATGCAGGGTGCGATAGGTAAATTGTCGCCATTTTATATTTTTTAATTTTGAGCATGCGCATTGTTTGTTTCTATGTATGTATGTATGTATGTATGTATGTATATGATCGTGCACTAATTAATTGCCAAATTTCAATGATAATGCTATTTACGCTATCTTTTAGATAGCATGTTCACACACACACACACACACACACACACATCTATGTGTATGTATGTGTGTATGTATACATATATGTACTAGATATACTTACACGCACACACATATATGTTTGTCTATCTTTATATTTCCAGTTTCACTAAGCTTTGCATACGCCAACAATTTTAGTTTTTGGTATTTCCAGTTAAGAATGACAGTTGTCTGTGCACTATGAACGACGGATTCAGTGTCAACCACTGGGCCAATGCGCTTCCACATATATAGTATAGGACAATCACTAAGTTGTCATTATATATACATATATATATAAGACTGGATTCTTATATATATATATATATATATAT
>NC_068988.1:92682939-92686963 GCF_001194135.2 Octopus bimaculoides
TTCAGTTTCTGTCTACCAATACCAAATACACTCACAAGGTTTTGGTCGGCCTGAGGCTAAAGTAGAAAACACTTTCCCAAGATGCCATGCGGTGGTACTGAACCCGGAACCATATAGTTGAGAAGGAAGCTTCTTACCACACAGCCATGCCTGCGCCTATCTAAAGCATTCATAGTTTTCGTTTCTCTCCATTAAATGATGTAAGTGAAGCAAACAGACTACCTGCGGAATTAAAACGCGTTCAAAGGAAGAAGTATTAAGTTCAAACTCTAGTTGAGGTGATGCGATGTGGTTTTATTGATTACCTTGTTGGAAATCTCTTGTTTGACAGAAGAGACACTCCACTCACATGGGCCTACGAGTCACCTGCTAGAATTAGCTGCCTGTTCTCTCTCTAATCACTTCCTGCAGTCTTAGGAAAGTGGGTTACATAAGACAATGTTGTCCTAAGATGAACTATGACTGAAATTAAAGATGGGGTGGCCATAGCTAGAACGCCTTCGATCATAGGTCAGCACAGTCAGAGCTGACCTGGAACTTAACAAGTTCCCACATTACAACTTAAGATCTAGGAAAAGCATGAACATCACCAGAACTTCTACTTGCTATTTAAAAATATTTCGTTATTAAGGTCACCCTATTATGACTATTACGTCATCGACTAAGGTCATTGGGTTGACAGTCATTGAAGAAGCTGTGACGTCATTCACGAACTGATAACGTCATTGACTAGGTGACTGCGTCATTTGTTGTGCTATATTGTTTTCTATGTTATTGAGCCAGCTTAAGAGAGCGCCAGATCTTTTTAGGCTTCTATTATAATTCTTTTTAGACCAAGGACACTTTACAGGAATATTAAACCGACCCAGTTTTTGACTGATTCTATATTTGATAGATCTCAGATTGATAAAAGTCGAAATTGACCACCATCTTAGTACACAAAAGGCCTATTGTTATGCGTTTATAAAGTTTTTTTAAATTGAAAAAAATTCCAGAAATTTGTTTGAGATATACATATTGAATTGGATCATATTCAGTATTCTGATTGGTACTTATTCGGACCAACACGGGTGTATCTACATGGTAGTTCTAAACGCTAGAAATAGTAGTCGAACTTCGCTTATATTACACTCTGTCACAGAAAAGGGACACCAATGAGTACAAAAAAAAAAAAAAAAGCCGATGTGGTTACTGCTTTCCAGGACAAACTTCGGGGTTTTGAAAACCAATACGGAAAGACATATAATCTGATGATGACCCAGATTTATTAATTACGAGATATCAGGCGGCGAGTTGGCAGAATCGTGAGCTCGTCGGGCAAAATGTTTAGCGGCATTTCGTCCGTCTTTACGTTCTGAGTTCAAATGCCGCCCAGGTCGACTTTGCTTTTCATCTTCGCAGGGCTTATAAAATAAGTATCAATTGAGCATGATGGTTTATGTATTATGTCAATATCATATTTTGCATCGTAGCATGTATTATTATGTCATAACGTGTGTGTTACATCATAGCTAATACGTTAGGTATACGTATGTCACACTATAGTCTGTACATTATGTTGTAGTGAATATCTTACGTCATAGTGTGTATCTTACACTATAGAGTCACACCAAAGCCTATATCTTACGTATGTAGAGTACACCAAAGCTTATATCTTACGTAAATAGTAGGTATATTACATAATAATCTGTATCTTACTATATATTCTGCTTCTCACCTTCTCATTGGTCTCATCATAAAAGATTAAATAATTTAGGAATTATTCATTGAAGTTTGTATTAGAGTAATTTAAAAACTAGAATTCATCTGTTAAGGTTAACCTTATATATACTTCTACTATTCATCAAAAGCTGGTTGTTGGGGTACCACCGTAAACGACCAGCCTTTGTTTAGTATATTTAAAGTATATCAAGTTGGAGAATCTTACCTTTTACTCCCGGGAAGAGTTAAAATCAGCGCAAACGAAATATTGGTTTATTACTTCTTTATAGCTCGATAGACTGGCTTATTTTATAGTTAAGGAGAATCTGTGAATATTTGTTAAGTTTAATCACTACGTGGAATGGAAAATCTAAGATTTCGGGATCTTTCCCTTTAGCAGGAAGTAGTTGTTACCTGGAAAACAACTTAGTCTTTTTTTTTAACCAAGTTATTTAAGTAATCGACCTTAAAAGAACGCTCCTTCTGAATTATTGTTGCTGATAGAGACCTGCAGCAGTTTTCTCGGATTTTGTACGTTAACTTATACTAAAGTTAATTAAATTGGACACGGGCAAGCACAAATCACAACACAATAGCAGGAGCAGGTTGCGAGAGCCAGACATCTTGCCTGATTGTCCAGTAACGTTTGATCAGGTCGTGGATATAGGAATAATCATTAGAGCGACAGATACAGGAATAATCATTAGAGCGTCGGGTATAGGAATAGTCATTAGTGTGTCGGATACAGTAATAATCATTAAAGCGTCGGATAAATGCCCGTGCCACTTATCTACTGTCTCTTCAAATCTCATAAAAATCAATGTCTACCTTTCATCAACTTGAAATCGATAAAATAATGTATCCTTGATGTAAATTGAATTATAATAGAAAACTAAGAAGATCCTGACGTTCTCTTAACCTGGTTTAGTGAAATCTAAACTGACCTGATCAAGACGTTTACAACGCAGACGACGACATAATTTAACAATTGATGTCAAATTATGTCGTTGATGTTAAATTATGCCGTTGATGTTAAATCATCTAGTCGATGACGTTATTACTTTATCAAGAACATCTTAGACTAATCAAGGTCTCAATAACTTATCTAATTACAATCGAGTTAATGACCCTAATCGATGACGTAACAGCCTCAATTTTAGGGGTTTAAACGGAATCGTTTTATAGTACCATGATGTTCTATGATGATCATACTTTTCTAAGTACTTAAGCAGTGTGTTGGAGTTCGTTGTTTACGAGGAGGTGCTGAAAAGTTCTTGGCTTTATGGGTATCACGAAAGGCCTGGCTGGAGGCCCAACCTCACGAATTCTCTTATAGGGCTTAGAAAAACCGAAAGACCGTAGCAATGTGTCTGAATCTGAGAGGGAAGTATGTTGAATAAAATCATAATTGATTGATCCGATCCTCCTGTATTTTCTTTTACCCAAAGCGAGGAACTTTTCGGCAGCCTCTCGTAGCACCTAATGAGTCTCGATCATGCAGACCTTTGAAAAAAGGCGTTCCAGTCGTGGTTTATCCCATTCTTATTTCGGACATGGTGTATCTAGAATTATATCATTTGTTGTGCCTGTTTTTTTTTTTAAGACAACAGAATGTGATTTGATTGAGAATATGTAGCTATGTGTTGGATAGCGTGGTCACACAGAGTGTCTGTCGTTGATACAGATGAGGGAAGTATTTCTTACAAACAACAAGAGAATCCTGTACAATGTTAGTGATAAAATTCACTGCGTTGAAAATATATTTTTCATTCCTAATTTATTTTTATTGCACCACTCCTCCTCAGGCTCCAAGCTGATACCTCTTTCCTCCGAAGAGATACATTAGTGCAGTTTCAATTTCCTGGATAGAGCTTATTTTTTAAAATCATATTTAACACCTCCAAAGGAGATCCATGAGTACCACAATAGGAAAAGAAGATTACTCACCTACGTTAAGCACCAGACTAAACACAGCATAAAAGTTTTAATCGTTGGTACTTCGGCAACGAGTCAAGACGCAGAGGTAGCTGGGTGGTTAAGAAATTCGTTCCGCGATTACGTGGAAGCGGTTTCGATTCTGCTATGTACCACCATGGGCTCGACGTTCCACTGCTGAAGGCCATTTGAACGTTTTCAAAGAAGAAACACTTGGTCGTGTTTATGTTGTCACACCAAAGGCAGGAGAACTGTATTATCTAAGAGTTTTATTGCAGGAAGTTCGAAATAGTACTCTTTCCTTTCCCACCGCGCGTCGTCACTTTCAACTTCATCACTCTTGGTGGTTGTGATCCAATGGGTCACGGCGAGTTCATCTAGTATATAT
>NC_068988.1:92687531-92691888 GCF_001194135.2 Octopus bimaculoides
TGGTTAGAGCGTCGAGCTTACGATCGTGAGGTTGTGAGTTCGAATCCCGGACCGGTCTACGTGTTGTGTTCTTGAGCAAGAGATAAAAAGTGTACGTATTCTGCTATATATATATATATATATATATATATATATAAAGGGAACAAGGGAGCTTTCTATCTTCAGTCGAGTTCTAGATCGTTGTTGCAGCTTCGGCCGGTTGCACTCCAGACTGCTCCAATCTGGTCGGCTCCAAAAAAATCTATGCTAAGAGCACTAGATCCTTTGGAGGAAAGCAAGCGAATGCGCACGAAAACAAGGACGAAAAAACGGAGAAATTGTACAAAATTACAAATACAAACAACAGGTGTCTTTCGACTAAGGACGAATTGAATTAAGCTGGCCTATGTGAAAGTGAAGCCTTGCGACAGGGACATAAGAGATGAAAGTCATGGGAAGGGGTATAAAAGATGCTATGACTATATGTGTATGTGTGTATGCGTGTGTGTACGTATCTCTCCGTGTCTGAATATATGTATATGTCTCTATGAACCGAGGTCGTTTATATTGGGCATCTTTACCTCCCGTAAACTAGCAGTTCGACAAATAGTAGTTATTCATGTGCGGAGCGCTAATTTTTTTGTCTCTTATGGGGATTAATATGCCTTTATAGACGACTATTTTCTATAGCGAATACACAGTGAGTGAAGGCTTATAATTCTATTTACAATTTCCTATTATGTCTTCGTTCAGACCACTGTCACTTTTCAGTCGCTAGATTTCATTTTGTTAAATTCGTTTGACTTACGTATCATCATACACTATCAACTTACACAATATACTGACTCATCCCGACGGGCGTGTTTTGGTAGTAATAAAAGAAGTTTGGGTAGTGAGTTACCGTGCACTATAAAGGTTAATTAAGATTAGAAAAAAAAAATGACCAGGTTCTAGTAAAAGACGGGGTGGTAGGGGAATGTTGTAGTGTGTAGAAGAGTTGTTGGAACGATAGGTAGATCTAAATACCCGAATGCGTGTATTTAGGTGTATCGTAACGATGAAGTATCGGTTTTAAATCGAAAGATGTAGAAAGCTTGTTGATGTTGTTTTAGATGTCGTTATATAGACCTAGGTCTACCCTGAGTAAGCAGATTTGTGATCAAATGTTTAGCAACTGTGGTGTATCTCAGTCTACATTAGTCAAGAAAGGTCTACGGAGTTAAGCTTTCACTTTGTTTTAAAGGTGGGTTTTTTTTTCTTACTCTTTTTCTTGTTTCAGTCATTACATTGCAACCATGCGGAAAAGTCTGGTACTTATTCTGTTGAATACTTTTGCCGATCCGCTAAGTTACGAGGACAACAGCAAGTGAACACCTATTGTCAAGAGGAGGGGGCAATTTCAAATACACACACACACACGCACGCACACACACACACACACACACACACACACACACACACACACACACACACACACACACACTCTCACTCTCTCTTATCCATACGTAAATCTATCTATCTATCTATCTATCTATCTATCTATCTATCTATCTATCTATCTATCTATCTATCTGTCTGTCTGTCTGTCTGTCTGTCTGTCTATAAGGCACGTGGCTTAACGGTTAGGATACTCGGCTCACGATCGTAAGAGCGCGAGTTCAATTCCCGGTGACGCGTTGTATCCTTGAGCAAGACACTTTATTTCACGTTGTTCCAGTTCATGCAACTGGCAAAAACGAGTAGCACCTGTATTTCAAAGGTCCAGCCTTGCCACACTCAGTGTCATATTGAATCTCCCTGAGAACTATATTAAGGGTACACATGTCTGTGGAGTGCTCAGCTATTTGCACGATAATTTCGCAAGCAAGCTGTTCCGTTAATCGGATCAACTGGAACCCTCGTCGTCGTAACCGACGGAGTGGCAATCATAAGACACATTTCCGTCTATCGGCATTGATCGGTTTGCCCAAGACGTCTCACTGAATTACTGAATTTGAAACCACGTAGTTGTGGTGGTGCGAACTATTAAATCTCACGGCATGATGTTGGGTGTGATTTAAAGAAATTAGTCTGATATTTTAAGCTGGTCGGGCGAGAGGTTTGCCTCATTAGCACGAGAGGGTAAACAGAGATGATCGCTAAAGAGACACAGAGACAGAGAGTGTTGATGTGTCAATGAGATATGCTAGAGCACGGTGAGGAAACTTATTTTCGGTACACGGGGCCGAGTAGTAAGTACACAAGTAACCTGTGCGTTTGTGGGTGCATCCGTGCTGAGAAAAATAATGAATATTTAATTTTACAAAGTCATAGCTACGAAACTTGGTTTACTGTCTTCGTCTTGAGAGGTAGTTCAGGCGGTACATAGGAGATATGCCGTCAGAGCCAGTGGGGAGCCCGCAAATATCTTTTTAAAGGCTTCTCCTTAAAAATGAAAAAGAACCTCACACCTCTGTTTAAGTTTTAGAGCAGTGGTTCTCAACCAGAGTCCTATGAACCCTGGGAGTCTATATAAAATTTAGTTGTTAAAATTTATGTGCAATAAATTGGTTGTGCTTTTTCAATGCATAAAATATTTTGACAATTTGTTTTTAGACAGTTCCTAATAATATAAAAATATAATAGGATTTTTTTAAACATCGAATGGTTATGAGGGTCTATCTGAGTAAAAGGGAACCAAAGAGGTCCATAGGTAAAAGATGGTTGAGAACCACTGTTTTGGAGGAACACTTCCATCCAAGAGACCCCGAAAGCAGTCTTGTTCATCTTTCCAAGTTTCTCTCGTAGACACCAGTCATTTTCAATTCTTTTCATGTGAATTTTAGAACCTTCATCAGCTGGGATTTTCAGATCTGATTGAGGTCGACAGGTCCCCAAGCAGCAAAGTTGTAATGTCTTTGAAGCGATGAATAGACTACTTTGTGATATTCGTCCTGGTTCTCTGAGCTCTGAGTTCGAATAACGCCGAGGTTAGGTTTGTCTGATGTCAATGAGCAGTCCTGTAACGGGATCGACTCTTCCCTCCCACTCTCCGTCTTCCCTTCCTTATCTACCTTTGTCTGTCACTGTTTGTCTGCCTCTCCCTCTCTCTCCCTTTCTTTCTTTCTCACATGAAGACATCAGCTGTGTTTAAACTTGGAGAGGGGTGGGCCTTGCCAGGTTTTGAGGCGTCGAACACTATCAATGTCACGCCACCTCTACGATTTTGAGTTTTTTCTAGGAATTTGAGGTTCAAAGAAAGGAGAGATTTCTCATGAATTAGAGGAAGAGAGAAGAAAACATATAATCAGGAAGAATACACACATACATACATACATACATACATACATACATCCATATATATGCGTGAGTGTGTGTGTGTGTGTACGACATTAATAATGATAAGGGGAATGGAAATTTTTAACATTCATAATTTATTTAACAGTTTTTTTACAGCATATTTTCCGGACCTACACGTGATACAGCTGCAGCGACTGCGCACTGTTGGACATGCAGGTTTACTTTGAAATAGTCTAGGGTGAAAGACCCTGACGAAACTGCACCAACAATGATGCAAGGTTGCATATCTAACAGCGTGCAGTCGCTGCAGTTGAAACACGTGTGAGTCCGGAAAATATGGTGTAAAAAACTGTTAAATAAAATTATGTATGCGAAAAATCTCTATTCTTCTTATCATTAGTAATGTTATTAATTACTTTACGGATCGTATGCAGTTCTGAACAGGACACACGAAATTACCCAACGAGCGAAGTTACCAGGGTCTAACAGCTTATTATTTGCTCGAGTACTAAATACGGACAGTTGTAGTTAGCCGGTATCTAAAACCGACTTGAGAGGAAATAAGGGTCTGTAAGGTTGTTTTAGCCTATGGTCCAGGTGAAACAACCCGCCCTCATTAACGTTTTTATACGTTAGGCTTTAAATCTCGATATCTGAACGTTTTCTCACGTCCGCGTGGTAGAAAGTTAAATTTTTCTAGTCTTTGTATAGAGTCTGACAAGCTGTCCACAAAGCTTTGGCTTTCTTGGATACGAAACCTTTGGTAACTCTAAATTTTTGTTTTAATAATTACTGCTCTATTTTTTAGAGTGTGCAACAGGACTCTGCACCACGCCAAACAAGCAGGAGAACCCAGTCATGTCTGTCAGACAATTTCTGCGACCACATCACCCCTAACATTTGGCCAACTAACTCCTTAGACTGCAACTCCCTTGATTATTATGTGTAGGGCGCAGCTGAGCGAGAGACCAACAAAATTGCTGGTAACACCAAAGATGACCTGAAGGCAAGGATTATGGCAGTATTCACTAACTTAAACAAGGAGAAAGTCCAAAAGAGTTGCAGGAGATTCCGAATTTGTCTGGAGGCTGTGTTTGAA
>NC_068988.1:92693929-92695195 GCF_001194135.2 Octopus bimaculoides
TGCTGTTTCTCAAGTGCTTGCAACCCGTTTTGCTTACTGTTCGCCGCTGCTTGCTAAGCCTATGTGATGAACCAAGGAAGTAGCATAGCGCGCAAGTCTTCCCTGCCATTGCACAGCCTCTCTGTCTGTCTGTCTGTCTGTCTGCCTGCCTGTCTGTCTGTCTGTCTGTCTGTCTCTCTCTCTCGTCGAAACTTTTGTCAAGCATCCCCGTTGTCATACACTGAGGCTGATTGCTTTACTGGCTCACTTTAAATTGTCAGAGGGTCTCACAGGGTAGGAATGGACCCCAGGGATACATTGTAGAGATCTACCCAGGTAGATATGCTCTGGCACTTAACCACTGCTCTGTGTATAAACCCAAGAAGACAGAGTTTCAGAAGGCGAGGTATAATCTTGAAAGAAAAAGAAAAAATAAACATGGTGGTCAGCTTTCAGAGCATTTCATACGTTCTGGCAGATGTATGAGTCAATTCAAGCTAGAATTCTGGGAAGATGTGCCAATCATCTTGGAGATTTTTTGCCATCGGATCTATTTCATTCACAGGAAATATAGTGATACTGAGAAACGCACACCCCAAACGCCATTATAAATAATCATTACGCGGTTATTTCCTTCAGTGAGGATTTGGGCTTTCCAAAGTATAGCAGTGATGGAGAGTCTGTTGATGGGAATGCATTAGTAGCTTGTAGTTAAAATTTTACTCTTGAAAGTTTAAAACAATAGTCGTTGAGAGCAAAGGCTGACCGGCAGCTGCACCTGGCCGACCATTGTCTGATTGAAGAGCTCTACCCACATTGACATCACCACTCTAGCATCAGTTTGACTGTGAGGAACAGCCATTCTACTGCCTAAACTGACGGGGACACGGTTGGCATCAATGAACCCTCACTTTTCTTTGGAAGGTTCAGAACGACAGTTTTCACGTATAAGTTAGTCTGTTTCTATTCTCATGTACTGGGGCGAAACATGAGTCACATACAAACCTAGTCCAGGGGTTCTCAACCATTTTTTTCTATACTCTCTCTTTTACTCTTTTACTTGTTTCAGTCATTTGACTGCGGCCATGCTGGAGCACCGCCTTTAGTCGAGCAATTCGACCCCAGGACTTATTCTTTGTAAGCCTAGTACTTATTCTATCGATCTCTTTTTGCCGAACCGCTAGGTTACGGGGACATAAATACACCACCATCGGTTGTCAAGCGATGTTGGGGGGGGGGACAAACACAAACACACAAACATATACACTCACATACATACATACATAT
>NC_068988.1:92695339-92699906 GCF_001194135.2 Octopus bimaculoides
ATATATATATATATATATATACATATATTCGACAGGCTTCTTTCAGTTTCCGTCTACCAAATCCACTCACAAGGCTTTGCTCGGCCCGAGGCTATAGCAGAAGACACTTGCCCAAGGTGCCACGCAGTGGGAATGAACCCGGAACCATGTGGTTGGTAAGCAAGCTACTTACCACACAGCCACTCCTGCGCCTATCTATGGACCTCTTTGATTACTATTTTACTTTAGTGGACCCCTCATAGCCATTTGATGTTTGAAAACTAGTTTTATAGAAACTTCTTTTCAAATGCCTATGTTGCTTTTCGCATATTCCCTTGTATAAGTTGAATTATGTAAAATGTTCGAGAAAGAAACCTAACTGTTTCTTGCAATACATACCGATACATCTAAAGGAAAATATTTCAGGGGTCCTTAAAATACTATTGTGGATCACCAATTTACTATTTTGTTATGTGGACCCTGCAAAATCTTATATAGACCCTCAGGGGCCATATGGACCCTGGTTGAGAACCCCTGATCTAGATTGACTTGAGAACCGTTAACATCAGGTGTCTCTAATTAATACTTCCTGTCAGTTGGTGGTATAGGACGACGCACACAAAATTTTTCCATCATATCAACACTCGCAATGTTCGTGTATTGTTGGTGTAGCTAATATAGCAGATATGCCAATGCCGTATTTTGAACGGTAATTGAAGAAACTATGTGATTAATTATTATTCTGATATTATAAGTAAGGAATCGATATGTTATTGGTTTTGAATAGTGAAGCTTGTGACCCATATGAAATTTGTAATGAATGATACAAAGGAAAGAAATGGAGAGAGAGAGAGAGAGAGAGAGAGAGAGAGAGAGAGAGAGAGAGAGAGAGAGAGAGAGAGAGAGAGAGAGAGAGAGAGAGAGGGAGGGAGAGGAAGAAAGAGAGAGAGAGTAGAGGAGGGAAACAGAAAGAAAGAGAGGGAGACGGGAGAGAGAAATATAGGGAGAGGAGAGAGAGAAGGAGATAGGAAGAGAGAGGAAGAGAGAGAGAGAACGGAGGAGGATAACAGAAGAGACGGAGAGAGTGTGGGAGAGAGAGAGAGGGAGAGAGAGAATGTGAAAGAGAAAGAGAGAGAAAGTTAAACAGAGAATTAAAAGGAGAGAGAGAGAGAAAGAGAGAGAGAGAGAAAGAGAGAGAGAAAGAGAGAGAGAGAGAGAGAGAAAGAAAGAGAGAGAGAGTGAGAGAGAGAGTGAGAGAGAGAGAGAGATGGGAGAAGAGATATATACTGTAATGCAAGAACAGTAAATGAGCAAGAAAAATTAGGGTTGAGAAAAGAGAAATAAATCGAGAGATATGGATAATTGATTAATAGACTGTTAAAAAGATTGATAGCATATGTAGACAGATAGTTAGACAGATAGTCAATCAGACAGACAAACTGATAGATACATAAATAGATAGATAGCTGAAAAACTGCCAGTGGAACAATCCATTGAACTGAAAGGGTGGTCCGGTTACCATAATGAAAGAAATATATTTAAATAGATTTATCTGGGATATCCTAAAGCTTCATATGAAGACTTAAGTTTGCTGAGAGATCGATTCATTTCTTCATTACTATATCGATCTGTTTGTCTTGTCAACAATATCCGGCTTGATTGATTGTTTCACCATATTTATATGTTATTTTGCTATCCCTGAGGGAAATCATGGACTATTGTGGTAAATGGCCAAAAGTAATGTAGTTGTTAGGGTTATAACTATGATGGTTGGGTGTGGGTTGGGAGTTTGAAATATAGGACTGTGTCTAGTTTCATGGGAGTTGACTGAGTGCCAGTGTCACGAGGTCACGAGGTCACATTTGAAATGTTATTCCAGAGAGATATGAAAGTGATGAAGTAAAGTCTCTTTGCTGGTTGGTGAAATTTTCTACTGAATGAGTTGGGAGAATAAAGAAGCATACAGAAAACTGAAATGGTTCTCGGAAGTGTTGAGAAATATTTGATCTTCCTTTCAGCATGAAACCATTTCTTTTTTCCGTTTATTTCATAGGTGTTTCCAGTCAATACAAATTTTTAGATTTCTCGAATTTCCCAGCTTACAATATTGTATATCGTCTTGCTAAATCTAACCTTCCGCCAAAACACTTTACTATTATTAATTAGTAACAGCTGTGACGTGGAGGCGCGTGGCTTAGTGGTTAGGGGTGTCAACATCATGATCGTAAGATTGTGGTTTCGATTCCTGGACCGGCCGACGCGTTGTGTTCTTGAGCAAAACACTTCATTTCACGTTGCTCCAGTCCACTCAGCTGGCAAAAATGAATAACGCTGCGATGGACAGGCGTCCCGTCCAGCTGGGGAACACATTCGCCATTGAAACCGGGAAACCGGGCCCATGAGCCTGGCCAGGCTTTGAAAGGGCGCATTTATGTTTTTTATTTAAGAGCTGTGATAGCAGCGAGCTCGCAGAATCGTCACCGCGCCGGACAAACCCTACTTAGAGTCATTTCTTCTGACTTTACGCTTTGAGTTCAAATACGGCCGAGATTGACTTTTATCTTTTCGGAGTCGATAAAATAAGTACCAGTTGAGTACTGGGGTTGATGTAATAGACTTACTCACTTCCACGAAATCGCTGGCCTTCAGCCAAAATTTGAAGCCAATATTTCCTCCAACTTTGTGTTCTGAGTTCAGATACCGACGAAGGTTTCTGCTCGGTGGATGCTACGTCTTCTGACACCTGATCAAAAGTGCACCAGGCTGATCGCATCACGGGAAAATATGACATTGTTTGAAGCAGATCTAGTTGGTTTTCTAGAACATTTCCTAAGACAAGGATGAGTGTTGGGTTCCGGATGAGCCAGAGACAAAGAGACTATTCATGCAATGGAAACACCTTTCCTCATCAGCTCCAAAGATGGCCAAGGTTGTTTCATCTGCATGGAAGGTAATGGCCTCAGTTTTTTGGGATGCAAAAGGCAGTGTATCGTAAAACAGGTCACACCATCAATGGAGCTTACTACGCCAACTTGCTTAGGCAAATATGAAAAAATTATCAAGATCAAACACTCAGGAAAACCGACAAAAGACTTCATCAGGACAATATTATAGCACACAAATCCTTGCTTTCAATACATGCTGTACTTGACTGTGGATTTGATCCTGCTTATTACTGCCGCTGTTTTCCATGGACATATTACACCCATCTCAACTATTGATGCACAATGCAGGGTAGGTTTTGTTGGGCCATATTTCATGCTATATACTCACTAAGCTATATCTCATGCTATATTTTAGTGACTTCTGCACCCTAATTACCGACGAAGACTACTCATCTGAAATGGGGGACCTACCAAAACTATTAGGTACAGAAAAACGGCCAGTTGAAGAAGGGCAATATTCTTCGACAGCTGTGTGATGACTGTACTGAGTTATCTTTTCTTTCCGTTTGTTGCTTTATTTTATTAAAAGGGTGAGTAAATGTTAAGTAATATTACGAATATACATACATACATACATACATATATACATGTGTGTATATATACATATATACATGTGTATATATATATATATATATGTATATATATATATATACACATACACATATATCAAATGGATGTCTTTTAAAACTATTCCGTACATACAATAACAGCCATACCAACAATCCAGCACACCTCCATCATCAGCTGCCCCACGGATATCGCTATGGTTTCGACACCTGGGCAGTACCATTTAATCCGGCGGTGCAACTCTTTCAAACATATCAGTAATCAGAGAACCTCATATAATTGTAATTACATCATATACACTCTAAATGACTTTCAAATTAGCGTTTATACGCCCGTATCTGATAGACGGTATCCTTATTGACTGGCGTTCAGCTGTAGTTTAGGATCCATTCACAATTATCAATGATATTAAATACCTTAATTTTTATTTGATACTAATGTGTGAAAAATCTTTGAGCGCTTCAGGTAAAGACTTAGGAAAAAAATATGTAAGGTAATGTCAATATATGAAAGCATAAAGAAAACATACTGGTTATGTTACAGATGTTGTTTAATGGCCTTATAATATTTTGGAAAAAATCCCCCCTTATCAAATAGAAAATAATCATTGCAGGTCATTCTAATGTGTTTTCCTTCTATTTGATAAAGTAATACAATATCTTTTCTCTTTGATTTCGTTTATTCACATCGCGTTACATATTTTGGCTTACTCCTTACCAGTATTACTCTAAGGTTTTTAAAACATTTATATCATTTACACACATTTCAATGCTTCAAACAAAGCATATCACAATTCTCTTAACTTTTATTTTATCATAGCAAACGTTTGGATTAGTGGAGTTGTTCGACAAAAATCGGAGAATAAACTTAAATTCGAAATAATAAAAGGATGTTTTATTACTTACTAAAATTAAAAAAAGAAAATGATTTTTTCATCTTTTAATTATATGTTTTTAAAATTCCATTTTTGTATTTTATACTATTTTATGACATTCCCCAGTTTTCAATTTATTTCTTATATTTCATTAAAAATGTTTTTCTAAGTTTTAACTACTTTTGAGTCTTCTCCATGTTTT
>NC_068988.1:92699916-92700793 GCF_001194135.2 Octopus bimaculoides
GCTCGATTTTTATCATGTCGTTAATCTCCAATATATTATTACATCAATGCAATTTCCATAATAGGAATGAGTTAGCAGAAAAATATATTTAAGCAACAAAGAATGTTCAGAGCAGACTATTTCAAGGGACAAAAAACAAAGATCTCATTGATAGTTCAAAATTTTATTCTTAAGCTCTACAATTGTTTCAGCAGCGAAATATACAAACATCACCACCCATACAATCATAGAATAATTGGTACACACACACGCACGCACACACACACACACACACACACACACACACACACACTTGGAATATTTCGGTGTTTTTCCTTATGATTTAAGTTTACTTAGCCCACTCAGGGTATTTTTATATGTCAGTTATGTAGTGATAATATCGACGATGCTCTTTGTATACGTGGTCTGATCAATAAGAGTAAAGCCGCTTTGCACAGATTGATTTTGAACTCCGCCGTGCTTGCGCACTAAGTTTTAACGCTTTCAGCTGACCAAAAATACACTCGGGTTCCAGTTGCCCAAGATCTCCATGATTGTGTGTCGAGAACGATGAAGACTTTTTGAAAACTTTGCGAAGGCTTCTGAGCAGGTATCGCCAAACTTTTGCTAAAATTTGTTGCAGATTCTCTGCTCAATTCTCTCTGTCATAGTCAATGCAACGATCACACGTTACACACGTTCCTTCCAAGCACTGCTGTAAACAGCAGAAGTAAGCTAGAACGTTAAAACTTAGTACGCGTGTACAACAGAGCACAAGTTCGATCTGTACCAAGTGGCGTCACTCTGCCTGCTTTAGCATCGTTACTATGGCAACAATCCGGATACTTATTGATCAGACCACGTATATATATTTATATAGATACACATATACCTACAC
>NC_068988.1:92701011-92702806 GCF_001194135.2 Octopus bimaculoides
ATATATATATAATGTGTGTGTGTGTATTTGCCTGTATGTGCGCGCGCGAGTTATTCGGAGTTTTATACTTGCATCTGATTTGTTTGCAAACTGTGCGTTGAAACTGAAACATTCTTACTGCAGAAGAGCCGGCGTTGGTAATTTAAAAACACACGTAAGGTATGCGTGTTTATTTCTTAAAAGTAATAATATACGTTACGATATGACGACAGTGTTTAGTTGCACTTCTGTCACCTGGTCGCTGATACATGTCCACAGCATCGGTTGAAAGTCAAATCCAGGTCAGTTTTTAAAGCCTCGACAGATTTCTTTCTCTGGTCTTCTTTATTTATCGTTTTCTTAATTGCATTTCTTTTTAATTATGGGAGTGATTAATGGTTTTACACGTCAGTTTTGCGCACAAGATTCTTTTATAATGTTTTTATGCTTAGGCCAGCTGTACATTTGAGTGAGAATGACCTTACAAATTGCTATCTGTCTTATTTATTTATTTATTTATTTATTTATTTATTTATTATTAATATCACTTTTAGTTGTATTTTCTATTTCTGGGGTATGAAATGAGGTAAAGTGGTTGAGCGGCTGGAAACATTGTTCACTATGTAGTTTTTCCAAAGCAAGTTTATGATACTTCTTATAGAGCAATTATTTTATTACATTTGTCTCTGTGTAAGTCTGATTAGATTATTACTGAGTTCATACAGCTGGCTGTTTTTGATTAGCAAAAGAAATAAAACTTATATGTATATAAATTGTTATTCAACTGATCTGAGGAAAGTGGGCATATATCTATGCATTACGTAAGGTTCCTTGGTTTTGCCACTTTCAGACATTGTATGCAAACTGATTCAGTTACTTGTATAGTATTGGATCCTAACGAGATATTGATGTGGTATTTACATAGAGCCTATTAACTGACTGGAGGTGTAATGGCCCAGTGGTTAGGGCAGCGGACTTGCGGTCATAGGATCGCGGTTTCGATTTCCAGACCGGGCATTGTGAGCGAAAACACCTAAAGCTCCACGAGGCTCCGGCAGGGGTTGGTGGTGAACTTTGCTATATTCTTTCACCACAACTTTCTCTCACTCTTTCTTTCTGTTTCTGTTGTACCTGTATTTCAAAGGGCCAACTTTGTCACACTTTGTGTCACGCTGAATATCCCCGAGAACTACGTTAAGGGTACACGTGTCTCTGAAGTGTTCAGCCACTTGCACATTAATTTCACCAGCAGGCTGTTCCGTTGATCTGATCAACTGGAACCCTCGTCGTCGTAACCGACGGAGTGCCACGATTGACTGTCGTGTTTATCTTGAATATATTTGCACGGTGTCTTTATGATATACCTAGTCGAGCGCTCGTCAAACCTTTCGTCCATATCCCGAACTGTTTTCCGTATTAATAATTCAGAGAGGTGTACGCGCAATTATTTTTGACACTTTGTACAATATTTCTTAGTTTGCGATTGACACTTGGCGTTATTGTACAGCTTTTTCTATTTGTGTAATTGTGAAAATTGTAAGAGATGCACATGATATACCTAATGAGTTCACTTGTTATTTCTACAAATTCAGTTACTCGAAAGATTAAAATAAATATGTAAGCTATTATATTTTTGAGTATGGAACCAATTTTTTACGCCAATCTAGGAGCCTTTCAGATGATAAGAACACCACAGCCATGATTGTGCATGCAGTCGGTGCCAGCCTAAAAACTACATTAACCCAGTCACACACACACACACACACACACACACACACACACACACACACACACACACACACACACACACACACAC
>NC_068988.1:92703043-92704741 GCF_001194135.2 Octopus bimaculoides
ATATATATGTGTGTGTGTGTGTGTGTGTGTGTGTGTGTGTGTGTACATGCATACATATATCAAATTCCATTCATGATAGTATAAATGCTACGATTATCTACTCATCTACACACCCCAGTAGGAGTTTTATCGAACTATAAGCTGAGCTAAGGATAAAGAACACAATCAATGAAATACCTAAGACATATACATTCCACTCCGTTCAGAGCAAACTTATAGCAAATGCACTAGTAATCGATTATAGGCAGATTATCCAAAAAGGCTCTGTAATGAAGTAATTTGCAAAAGTGAACTCCTTATTGGTAGATATCATAAGAATAACTAGGAATATATCACAGCTGTGTCAACCTCACGAACGTTGAGAGCATATCCGATACTTTCTGCACGGAGTTTTCTGGCTGAACACAAAAATTGTAGGATCAGAATGTATAATATGAGTATGCCTTTTATAACGTTTAATACATTTTGCATTAGAGTAGCCAGAGAAAATAGTAAAATAGCACACTTCTACATGGTAGTGCACTGTCCCTGTATTGTGCAGAAGGCACTGTAACAATAATAAAGATAAGTTGTGACGAAAGTGTGGATAATTGTGATTTCCCCTCGCACATATATATATATATATATATTATATATATATATATATATATATATATATAAAATATATATTTGCGTGTGTGTGTGTTTCTTATCCAAGGACGGTTACCTACATCAACGTAGTAACAATATAATACATGACTTATATTATAAGCAGATATAAACTTTCTTTGAGGCAATTTATAAAACAAACAATATTAATATTAATGGTGATAATGAATGAATAGAATAAATAGCTATTTGAAAGGGAAGTAAATAAAGAAATAAATGAATCTGAAAGCAACAAGGATAAAAAAGAGGAAGATTACCAATGTAGCTGATCAAAGCATAAAAGAATTACTTTATATATGAAAGTGATATGGAAAAGATGTAAATCATTTCTATGCCTAAAGAAAAACGTAATTAACAAAAAAATAGAAATAAAACAGAGTAAATATGTTTTTAAAAACTGACTGGTAGACTGCCATTCAAGAGGTGTTGTGGATCTGTGTCAGTGACCAGGCCATAGAAGAAGAACGGAAAGTTTTAGCACAACATAGTATACGATACGTTTAAGAAATAATCAAACGTCAAAGTAATAGACAGAATTTATTTAAATTCAAACATTACTCTTCTACGATGAAATTGCTATCCACCCGTTCGTGCATACGAGGGGGTACCCAAAAATAATCGGAAACATGCTCTGTGGGAGAATCCCGTTGTAGTTCAGGCTTTTGTATTTATGTGCTATCTGAGTATATTCCACCGATGAAGGCAGAGTATTTCTTATGCAGAGCCAGAAATCCGGGATCTGGAATTATCCAGTTATATTTTGCTAGTTTATTTTGTCTCTTTGTCTTCTCTCCTGGTGCTGTATGAACATTTAATGTAGTTTTAGAGTCAAGGTTTGACTGCTATTTCAAGCATGGTGGTATCTCTTAGATACCCTAAATTATAATTTTTATAATAATTATTACCTTTGAGGTTTTTTATTCCCATGCTGGCCACCTGATGGAATCGGTATTTCAAATAACGACCTTATCCTTATTTATATAAATGTATGTATGTATGTATGTATGTATATATGTATGTATGTATGTATGTATGTATGTATGTATGTAT
>NC_068988.1:92705381-92714129 GCF_001194135.2 Octopus bimaculoides
AAAAAAAAAAAAAAAAAAAAAAAAAAAAAATATATATATATATATATACATATGTGTGTATGTATGTATGTATGTACGGACAAATACGTACGATTGAAAATATCTACAAACATATATGTGTACTCAAGATTATGTTTATAAACTCACATAACTAATTACCCACAACTGCATGTAAAGTACCCAAGTGTGAGCTTTCGTGTATACATTGCTTCGTGCCAAGTATTTTAGGGTTGATGTATGTTCATCTTATCTTTCACTCCAATCCCGTAAGATATATATATATATTGCGGTGGGGTGTATGTGATTTTTGAACGCATTGAAAAGCTGTCAGTGGATATACTCTTCTTTACGGCGGTCGGCACTGCATCTAACAGGACTCACTGTATGGTTGACAGTCGAATGAATGTAGGTATAATGGAGATATTGTACGTAAATGGGTACACTCCGAAAAGGGGCTGCAATGGGAGACGGCAACGGAGAAGTGAACTGTTGAAATGTTGCAGAAGGCGAAGGGTTGATATTGGATTGCTGGTGTGGCTGTAGAATAAGAAACATAAACTAAGCCTATGCAGTCACATGAGAATACGTAGTAATGAATTACTTGAAAAAATAAGGCGTAATGGCTTACCGCGTGGTTGGTGGGAGTAATTGGAGAATATGCTTTGATATTGAGGTCCATACAAGAAATTGCCTTGTTGGTGAGTCTTCGGATTTGTTGGTATTATGCTGAAACGGTATCCATCCTCACCATTCACAAAGAGCAGTGGATATTGGAACGCATCGTAGGATGTAATAATTCTTACAAAACCTCTTAGTAAACAATATTCTTTGCTTTTCCTTGTAGAACAAATGCAGATAGATTCTTTTTGCCTCCCGCTTTAGAGCAGCCAACATTTAGTCGCTCGTGGGAGAAGCATAATTCCTCCAAGTGAAGTTCTACCACAGACAGTTTTTGACCCTGAGATTTACTGATAGACATTGCGAAGCTGTGCGAATAAGAAATTGCACTCTTCTGAATGAAAAAGGAATTTCTGCTCCCAATGGAATGAGAGGAATTCTAGGTATGAAAACATCCTCTCCTTTTCAACATTCTGAGAGAATGGTGGTCTCAATCACATGTAGCATCATCTTCTTTACCACAAGGCGTGTCCTATTGCAGAGTGTTCATGGATCCAAACTCCTCAATAACATTACTGGAGTTCCCACTTTCAGTTCCAATCTGTGGGAAGGTAGTCCTGGAGGCTGCAAGGAATTGAGAAATTCTGTTGGATAATTTACCACCTCTTCTGGATCTGGAATTGTATCAACTGACTTATAGATGTGAGGACTTCCAGAAAGGTACTGCAGCAGCTGCTCATTAATTTTACTTACAGTGCTGTTTTCTGGAGCCAATTGAGATTGTGATAATTTTTCGAATTTTTCGAATTTTTCGAATTACTACGGCACTACATCGGTTACAACGACGAGGGTACCAGTTGATCAGATCAACGGAACAGCTTGCTCGTGAAATTCATGTGCCAGTGGCTGAGCATTCCACAGACACGTGTACCCTTAACGTAGTTCTCGGGAGACTCAGCGTGACACAAAGTGTGACAAGGTTGGCCCTTTGAAATACAGGTACAACAAATATATGAAGAAAGAGTGAGAGAAAGTTGTGGTGAAAGAGTACAGCAGGGTTCACCACCACCCCTGCCGGAGCCTCGTGGAGCTTTAAGTGTTTTCGCTCAATACTCACAGCGCCCGCTCTGGGAATCGAAACCGCTATCCTATGACCGCGAGCTGGGCCATTGCACCTTAACATACATATGAATATATACTAGATGTAAGGCAGCGAAGTGGCAGAAACGTTAGCACGACGGAGAAAACCCTTGGCTGCATTTCAGCCATCTTTACATTCTGAGTTCAAATTCCGCTGAGGTTAACATTGCCTCTCATCTCTTCTTGGGTCGATAAAGAAAGTACCAGTTAAGAGTTAGGGACGATGTAATCGACTTACTTACTCTCTCAAACTTGCTGGCCTTGTGCCAAAATTTGAAGCCAATATATATAATTGATTAATTAATGAATTGCTGGATGAATCGATCGATCCGGGTTCAGTCCCACTGCGTGGCATCTTGGACAAGTATCTTGGACAAGAATAGCCTCATGCCAATCCTCCATTATCTAACGGTTCGGCAAAAGGGACCGACAGAATAAGTATCAGGCCTAAAAGAAAAAGTACTGGGGTCGAGTTATTCGACTAAAAATCCTTCACCAGCATGGCCTCAGTCTAATGACTGAAACATGTAAAAGATATCCTTGTGTATTAATGCACATGAATATATATATTTGATACGTGTATTACAGCATATCTACACAGTGTTGTATGTAGGTGTACGCACACACACACGCACACACACACACACACACACACACACAGACACACACACACACACACACACACACACACACATATATATATATATATATATATATGTGTGTGTGTGTGTGTGTGTGTGTATAATGTTTTAACACACATATATCATTCTCTACTTATATACTTGTATGCATCTTGGTTGACTTACACACACAGTAATTCAGGTAAAAGTTTATAAGAAAATTAATCAAATTCGGACTAGCTTTATATTTCATTTTTCGCTATTTTTGATAAACTTATTGCATCTAATCAAATTATCCAAATATTTTTCTGACAATGATAAATAATGTTCAGGTTTCACTTCTGTTCACCAATCACCATCCATATCTCTGTGCTGTCGTCATTGATATGAACATAGAAGATAAGAGAAGTGAATCAGCTTGTTACTGCTTCTAAATATGACATTCATTAATTCTTGCAGCACAGAAGCCATTAAAACCGAGATTTGTTGAAAATATATTCTGCTGCATCGATCCACTTACAATCAGCCGGTAATAGTCTTTTAATTTTAGTTTTAACCAAAATAAAATTCGAGACAGAATTTAGGTCGTTACCGATTCATCGTTGAGCTAGAAATAACACACAAAGCAAGATATTTCTTTTGAAACAATCCAATTATGAGAGAACTAAAACTTTTACGAAACGTTTCCTTCAGTGGGAGTCTAATGAGATTTTGTATTTTTTTTTTTAATGCATAAGCAAATAAACTTATACTTTCTCCCACCCCGACAATCTTCAAACATTGTCATACAGTTGTTGTTTTTGTAGGCACTCCGTCGCTTACGACGTCGAGGATTCCAGTTGATCCGATCAACAGAACAACCTCCCCGTGAAATTAAAGTGCAAGTGGCTGAGCACTCCACAGACACGTGTACCCTTAACGTAGTTCTCAGGGATATTCAGCGTGACACAGTGTGACAAGGCTGACCCTTTGAATTACAGGCATGGGCTCTTAAGGTGATGGGCTCTTAAGGTCATGGGCTCTTAAGGTGATGGGCTCTTAAGGTCATGGGCTCTTAAGGTCATGGGCTCAATTCCCGGCAGCGGGTTGTGTCATTGAGCAAGATACGTCATTTCATCGTGAAATACTACGTTAAGAGTACGCGTGTCTGCGGAGTACTCAGCCACTTGCACGTTAATTTCATCAGCAGGCTGTTCCGTTGATCAGATCAACTGGAACCCTCGTCGTCATAACCGATGGAGTGCCGGTGGTTTAAAAAAAAAATTAATTCAAATAACACTGGTCATGTTTTTAACCTCGGATTATTGAAATAACTGAGCAGTTTTGTACCTACTTGACACCGTTGAACTAAAGACGTAGTTCTGGCGTTGTTCACGCGGAAGATTTTTCAGTTAATCACTACTTTTACCTCTTAGAATATTCCTTTTTCAATAACTAGCTCAGGTCACCACAGTAGTCGGTGCCTACAACAGGAAAATCAATCATTCGTGTTCCGTCACCAGTACTTTGCCATCATACTACTGTCAAAGACATTTGCGACTCAACAAAGCAATCAACGTGTAAGTAACTAGATACTATGAGGAAGTACAGTTCGCCGTTCTAGATGCCGAGGTATGGTATAATTAACAATTTTTGTCATTGTTAATTTGCAGTGCAGGATCTAAAATACTTCTGTTGGTTTACTAAGGAGGCAGATAAAGTCAGCTAACCTATATAATTATGCTGGTTGAAGTAAAAGTTTCCAGTGTTGTCCAAATGACCAACAATTTATGTGATACTCAAAATGTAGAACCTGACGTAACAGCAGCTTCATTATAGTTAATATTTATTCCACCGAGTGAAATATGTATTTAATAATATCTATTGATTTTTATTTCACCAATCAGGTAGAATCGTTAGCGCGTCGGGCAACAGGCTTAGCGGTATTTCATTCGTTTTTACGTTCTCAGTTCAAATTCCGCCGAGGTCGACTTTGCCTTTCATCCTTTCGGAGGTCGATAAAATAAGTACCAGTTGAGCACTGAAGTCGATGCAATCAACTTAACCTCTCATCCGAAATTGCTGGTCTTATGCCAACATTTGAAACCAATATCTTTTTTGCACCAAAGGCAGCGAGCTGGCAGAATCGTCAAACAAAATGCTTGGCGGCATTTCTTCCGGATTTACGTTCTAAGTTCAAATTTCGCCGATGTTGACTTTACTCTTCATCCTTTAGGTGTCGATGTCATCGACTTACTCTCTCCTCCGAATTTGCTAGCCTTGTGCCAAAGCTTGAAATCAATATTCCTTTCACAAAAAAAAAAAAGACCGTCCTTAGAAATTATTAGAGAAATTCTCTCTGTAGGATCACGATTTACTCGCTACAATATTATATCAAGTACACTTCGAACATGTAGCATTACTTCCTGATTCAAACTATAACTAGAGTTATTAGATTCTAAAATTTCATGAGAAAAGGCAGCTTGGTTGGTGTTCACTGCCTACGGTATAGCTAAGGTGTTGAAATGTGTGCGGGGAGCCTAACAGAATGTTTGCAAGTTAAGTCGTTATTTTGCAATCATACTCTCTGTATATAGGCAGCTACTTTGGTTTAAACATTTTGTTTCAGTAAGTATTTAGTCCTATACATATAGAATGCGATCGACTCCTATCTTATATTTAAGGCTCTCCCGGTAATGAATATTATATGCATCTTCTTTGCAGTACACCACAAACTTTGAAAGGCAACAGTCTATTAGTAGGGAAAGTCGTGGGGGTGGATTCGAATTACATGTCAAATAAAGGTAAGAGATGGTAGTCGATGCACGGATTCTGATCTTGATTCTGGTTATTGTGATGCGATGTCAGGTGCGCCGCTGTTATTTAGTTTGACATTGTTTTTGTTGAAAAAACTACAATATTTGTCGTTGTTAGATGTGCTTTTGCACCAAAGTAAAAAATCTACTAGCTAAGTTTTGCGAGCGTTGAAACTGAAAAGCATTTAAAACAGCGCTTAACTATTGTAATGTTTGTGGCGTTTTAAAATTGCTGGTGTTGTTGTTTGTATGATGAATTTGAAGTCGCTTAGTATCGGTGCATCATTGTGGTGTTGGGATGCACAGGTGAAAGAAGCTTCGTCTAAGGATAGGCCCCAAAAAGCATGTGCTGATGTTCTCGATTAGGCCTTGATAATAGACCGTGAATGGTTAGAACCTTTGCTAACGAGTAATAGTTTTTCTCAAGAGGTGGCAATTATTGTTAACTAAATTGAAAGTAATAGCTAAGAAGATAACAGTTCTTAGATCTGTACCAATTGTCACTTTTAGGTATAGTTCTTTATGTGGATCAATAAGGTTTTTGTCAATGCTTTTAACTGACAACTTTTCATATTTAGTGTTAGTATGATCTCATCATCTCGATACATACCTCATTTTAAGCTATGAATTTCACGTGTAGTAAGTATAAATAGAAGTAAATTGATTACTTTGATTTGAGTTGAAATCATTTCTCTATGTCTTAAGTTCAAATCTGCAGAGGTAGACTTTGTCAGTTATGTAATGAGCGCACTTAAACACAACCATAGTCTGGTTGCAATTCCACTGACAACAACTGATTTCTCCTCTATTACTTATTTATAATCTTGAGGCAATATGATAATATTTCTGTCAATACTTATCAAAGTTATAATACGCATAAGTTAGTTTACACTTTAAAACTTTAACATTTCATTACATAGTCGCGTGTAAAATTAAATTTGCGAGGGTTGATGGTTTAGCAGAACCAGTAGAGGTGAGGACAAAAATGCCTCGTAGTATTTAGTGATACCTTATTCTGAGGTCAACTTTGCTTGTCCTCCTACCCAGACGACAAAATAAAGCGAACCCACAATTTAACGGTCCAATATCAGAAAACCTATTTGTTAAATTGGAAATATCGTAAGGGCCACATTCACAAAGCTTCAAAGCACTCTACATAGAGCACAGTGTAAAATTAACAAATTATGATATAGAATATGTAAATTTTACTCCCCTTATTAACAGTGTAATTGAAGTGTATTTTACTGTAATCGAAGTGGTGGTAGTGTATTCCCATTGCCCTACTTTGGCAGTGAGGGACAGGCAATCATTATCTGTATGGCGAAAGAAGTTGAGTGATGAATGAGACTGAAAGGGTTGAGGACAGACACCTCATCAACTTTTTCAAGTTTCACTTGGAAAAGAAAATGAAGGTAAAGAAGGGCGTTCTGCCTCCCAGCACATTTGTTGAAGAGTAGATAAAGGTAGTGCGCATATTCTAAGTAAACGGGTCTGGTCTGAGTATACGCCTATAGACTGGAGCAGGACGACTAGGAGAAGAGTCTTTGTTTTTTGTGTGGAGTTTCCATGAGTAACCCATGGAAGTCAGTATCACTTTAGTGTTTGGCCTACCTGGCCATTTACACTTTAGCATGGTCTAACCGTAACTCTAACCCCGATCCTAACTCCTAGCCATAGACCCTAATCTCAGCCCTATTTTTATTTCCCTTGTTTACCTGTCTTTTTATGTAATACCACACTATCGTCCTGTAATGTTCTGGATCTTTTAGTTAATCTTTGTGGCCAACAAAAATGCACTACTACTACTACTACTACTACTACTACTACTACTACTACTACTACTACTACTACAACTACTGCTGCTGCTGCTGCTGCTGCTGCTGCTGCTAAGCTGGTAGAATTGTTAGCATAACGGACAAAATGCTACGCGGTACTTCGTCCGTCTTTATGCTCTGACTTCAAATTTCGCCGAGGTCGACTTTGCCTTTCATCCTTTCGAGGTCGATAAAATAAGTACCGTTTACGCCACACTGGGGAAGGGGGTGATGTCGATTAGCCACTCTCCCAAAATTTAGGCCTTGTGCCTATACCACAAAGCATCATCATCATCATCTTCATTATTATTATTATTATTATTATTATTATTATTATTATTATTATTATTATAAACTTTACAGGCACAGAAATGCCGTCAGCCGGGCATGCCCAAGGTACGTTGAGAACGACGAAACCGTTCTGCACGCACTCGTCCAGTGCCCGAGCATTACTGACCTGTGTGTTTATGTCGAACACCTGCTGTCGCGTGTAGGACGGATCCGACTATCGGCTGAATCAATAGTGAAGGTTGCCCCGCTACCCTCCTTTGGCCGGGAGGGGCAGGTAATTTTTATTTGTCTGGTGGCTGTAGCGAAGGAGGTAGTATGGCGGACTCGTTTGAAAGGGTTAAAGTCAGACACTTTCCTCTTTGGCTAAACTCTCATCAACCTTTTCAAGTTTCACTTGAAAAGGAAGTTGAGGGTGAAGAGGGAAGTGTTACCTTGTAGCAAGTTTGTTGAAACGTGGGTGAATGCTGGAAGAATGGCCAGTGTGAAAGGACCACTTCTGAGCGTGCACCTGTAGGAAGGGAATCAAAGGAGACGGGCTCTTGCCCTGTTGTTCGGGTACCTGTGGCTTTTGTGGGCTTTTCCACGAGGACCTAAAAGCGCTTTCCTTATTGGGAGTTTTAATTTGTTCAATGTTATTGCTATTATAGTCTGTACGCGCCTAAAACCCATTGTATCTTCCTGTTTTCTTTTTTGTCTTTTATGTTGTATGTCTTTTAATGTTTTTGTATGTGAGCCCTTGTGGCTAATAAAAGAATGAATTACTATTATTATTGTTTTTATTATTATTATTATTATTATTATTATTATTATTATTATTATTAGTAGTAGTAGTAGTAGTAGTAGTAGTAGTAGTAGTAGTCGTAGTAGTAGTATTGCTATTCAGTATTTTAAATCCGAAATCCATTAAACCATAGCCTAGCCAGTTAAACTGAAGTTTTATTCAGCCAGTCGTGGTCTGGGTCGTTATAACCCAATATTCAATCTATACCAATGCTAAAAAAATAATCAATATCAAATTTGTTAGGTTTACATCAGTACACTTTGAGGAATTTGAAATTAGCGGGGACATTGCTTTGTTTAAAATATAACCTGAAAATGGAATTTTTCTTTTATTAGTTGGATCAGTCAAAGGGACAGAATGTTACAACTCTCAGCTTTCTCTCCCTTTCTCTCTTCCTCTCTGTTTTCTTCTTTGGCTATCATTTTCTCCCTCTCTCTTTCACAGTTTCTTTCTTTCTTTCTTTCTTTCTACTTTGCTGCTTCCATACAATTTTTACAGTCAACATTTCTGCATTTACTGCGCTGCCTTTGGTTTAAGTTTCATTTGTCTTGAACAAGGTAATAAATAAATAAATAAATAAATAAATAAATAAAACAAGTGAAACAACAAAAAAAGAAAGGCAAACGGAAGAAAGGAACTCAGAGAGAGAGAGAGAGAGAGAGAGAGAGAGAGAGAGAGAGAGAGAGAGA
>NC_068988.1:92715758-92717958 GCF_001194135.2 Octopus bimaculoides
TAGCAGTAGTAGTAGTAGCTGTAGCATGAGCAGTAACAGTTGTAATAGTAGAAGTAGCATGACCAACAGAAGGGACAGTAGGAGCAGCAGCAGTAGCAGTAGTAGTAGTAGTAGTAGTAGTAGTAGTAGTAGTAGTAGTAGTAGTAGTAGTAACAGCTGCATCGACCGTTGCAACAACAATAACAACGGAAGCAGCAGCAGCAGCAGCAGTAGTTGTAATAGTTGTAGTTGTAGTAACAACAGCATCATTTTGTCTTCCAATGTGTGGCTTATAATACTTCCACACCATATTTAACCTTCAATTTGGAGCACCAGCAAAGGCTCTTGCCGTTAGTCTATGGATCTCAGAATCTCGGGCAGACCCTCAAGTCATACACTCCAGTACATGACAAACTTTAATTTTTTAAATCTAACAATATGGCGTCACATAAATTCTGTGTTTCAGTCATTGGTCGACAGCCATTTTGAATCACTGATTTGAAAGAATTTTAGTCGATCATATCGACCCCAGTTTTGTACGATTACTGTGTCACACCGCTAAGTTACGGGACAAAATCAGAGATGCCGTTTCTCAATTGGTGTCAAGAGAAACTGAAACACCCCCTCCCGCTACACTAGCACACATAACATGATTCCACACAGTTTCCGTTTTCCAATTTCACGCATAAGACATAGATCAGCGCTTGGTTTTAGTGGACGATATTTGACCAAACCGAAACGCAGAGGAACTGACCCCGAAATATATATACCTAATTAGACTATGTTAACTGAATGAGGTACGCACTGTAATAATTGCATGTACCTCATCCTTTGAAATATAGCATGACCTCATTCTGTGAAATATAAATCCTACCTTATCCTTCATAAAGTAATTCCTATCTCAATCACTTGGACAAATAATTGATGAAATGTTTTCTTTTTACTTAGGTGCAGCATTTCAGATTTTTGGAGGAAGAGGATTAAATCACGAGATTTTCATGGTAATTCACGCAAGAAATTTGAAATGGCTTAAACTGGGAACTAAAATCGGTTTCCTTCCTTACAACAACTCTTCTTAATTTTGGCACAAGGCCGACAGTTTGGAGTGGGAAGTCGATTCCATTAATCCAAGTGTTTAACTGATTCTTATCTTATCGACTCCGAAAGTATGAAAGGCAAAGCCGACCTCGGCAAGATTTGAACTTAGAATATAAAGAGCTCAAATCCCATCGAGGTTAACTTTGAACATCAACAAAAACAGCAGCCACAATACCGATGACAATGATGATGATGATGATGATGATGGTGGTGGTGGTGAAGATGATTAATTGAATTTCTGTACTCTTTAGCAGCTTCCTGAAATTTAGCATCTCTCTGACACACTAACCTTTTCTTCAGTCGCACCGGTGGAATGTGATATTTCGCATTATGGCAAACAAAATTCTCTGACTTTTATTTAAATATCCCTAAATCTAGCAGGTGAATGAAATGTATAGATATTAAACAGTAGTCTGCTAAACCTATAGTTGATTGTTCAGTTTCGGGTGGGTATAATTAATTAGCTTGAACGAAAACATTTTTATATTGTATTTCGGGATGATAATATTTCTTTTTTTTTTTGCCAAGTAAACACATGCACTATATATTCGTTCTTCACTCGTTTGTTATTGTTTTTATTTTAACTCATGTTCATTGTGCGGAAATCTTTCGGTACACATCTGTGACCTCTTCAGCGATACCTTCCGTCCTCGTGTGCGCTCCTGCTCTGCTTTGGCCATTCTCCTCTTCAATTTTTGTTTCTTATTATCTTTTACTTGTTTCAGTAATCTGACTGCGGCTATGCTGGAGCACCACCTTGAAGGGTTTTAGTCGAACAAATCGATATCAGGACTTATTTTTTGAAGCCTAGTTCTTATTGTATTGGTCATTTTTTCCGAACCGCTAAGTTACGAGGACGTAAACACACCGATACCGGTTGTCAAGCGGTGTTCAGGACACACTCACACATACATGACAGGTTTCTTTCAGTTTCCATCTACTCAAAAGGTTTTGGTAAGGCCGAGGCTATTGCAGAAAACACTTGCCCAAAGTGCTACGCAATGGGACAGATCCCAGAACCATGTGGCTGGGAGGCAAGCTTCTTACCACATAACCACACCTGTAGATCATTTTTAAATTATGAAATTTTCAATATATATATATATATATATATATATATATA
>NC_068988.1:92718955-92719795 GCF_001194135.2 Octopus bimaculoides
AAGTACTAAGCTTACAAAGAATAAGCCCTGCGGTCGATTCGTTCGAATAATGGCGGTGCTCCAGCATGGCTGCAGTCAAATGACTGAAACAAGTAAAAGAATAAAAGAATATATATGTGTATATATGTATATATATATACCAAGGCGTAGGCGTGGCTGTGTGGTAAGAAGCTTGTTTCCCAACCACATGGTTCCGGGTTCAGTCGCACTGCGTGGAACTTTGGGCAAGTGTCTTCTAGCCTCAGACCAACAAAGCCTTGTGAGAGGATTTGGTAGACGGAAACTGAAAGAAATCCGTCGTTTATTTATATATCTATGTGTGTGTGCGCGTGTGTCTTTGTGTCTGTGTTTGTCCACCCATTAACACTTGACAACCGGTGCTGGTGTGTTTACGTCCTCGTTCTGGGTTCGATTTGTTCGACTAAAGCCCTTCAAGGCGGTGCTCCAGCATGGCGGCAGTCAAATGACTGAAACAAGTAAAGGAATAAAAGAATATATATATATATATATACATATACTAACATTTCCTTATACACATCGCGGTTCAAGGCAGCAAGAACAATATTTAGAAAGATGTTGTTTACAAATACTAAACGAAAATTGATAATGTATTGTGGCATCTAGAAAGGTAAAAAAACAAGAGTAATTTATTAGAGAGCTGTGATGGAATGAATTGAGTTTCACTGGGAGAAAAAATCTTAAACTGAATCAACGTAAGATAAATAAAGACGATAAATAAAAATCGTAAACTAAAAGATAAATAAAGACGATATGCCTCTAAAAAGCTGTCATATAGCGTTAACGTCTATTCGTTTTTTTAAAATTTTGATATACCATTTC
>NC_068988.1:92719858-92722981 GCF_001194135.2 Octopus bimaculoides
ATGTGTGTGTGTGTATATATGACGCCATGATAGATCGCTGACCAAACCATTCAATTTTTTTCTCCAATTTTTTTTTCTCCGTGTTTTTCTCCTTGTTTTCTCCGTATTCTTTCTGTTGAAGAGCGTAGCTCGAAACGTTAAAGACTTTCTGTATTCCTGAGCGTTAAACTAATACATCCTTTTATTGTTTACACCACCTGTCCTCGTATGTTGTTGTTTTTTTCGTAAGTTCTCCCATATATACTTATATATATATATATATATATATATATACACACCTTCATACATCGTATAACTAGCAAGTTCCTCAGCGTTCCAAACTGACTGCAGCTAAACCTTTTGGTCCTTTGCCAAAAGAATCTATACCAATTTTACGGAATCCTGCTTCTTTTCACTTCTAAAGCATGTTGGTTCCGACAATATTACCGTCATAGAGAATGACACATATTTGCCGCCACTGATTACTGAGGAATTCTCCTGACGATCTCTTCACTAAGTTCAAGAGACACCTACAATAGAGTGTTACTCTCGTACATGAGACGGTGATGCTGTTGCATACACTGATATCTTAAATAACAATTTTAAAAAATCCATCAAATTGATTAGTACTCACCGTTCTGATTAGCATTAACTGTTATTCTCCAACCCCTAGCCTGTAGATGTGCTGCTCCTCAGCCTATCTTTGTAATGATACTACAGTAACTTCGGCATGAAAATCACTCGTGATTTGGTGAACTCTCTTCTTCTCGTGATCCAAATTATGTCGTCTTATACAAACCTCTTACAAACTAAGTCGCCCAGTTTTTTCTCTCCTCAACGTCAACCCTTAAAAATTCGTTCCCTGCCTGTTTTTCCTGCTGTTATGAATTTACAGCTTCGTCGATTTCACTAGATTCGATGAAGATGCTATTTTGGTCATATACACAATAGCTTCATCAAAATCAAACCAATAATCATAAAAATATAAAACGTTAGACTCGGTGTGTTCATTGATTCACAAGTTGATATCATAATGGCCAATACAACATTCTTTCAAGTATGTTACCTATCTGGTCAATATTGTAGTAGACTTGAAGGTGGAGTTTATGATTGGAGAAACGGTCTTTAAAGCTCTCTTTGTTCATACCAATATAATATTTTTTGTTTCTGTGTACCTCTTGAGATTTTAACATCACTTCAAAGAATCTAGGCTTCCCAGATACAATCTGACTAGCCCTTCGAAGACTACCCATTATTGCGCTGCCGATATTTTTTTATACAGCTATAGGCGCAGGAGTGGCTGTGTGGTAAGTAGCTTGCTTACCAACCACATGGTTCCGGGTTCAGTCCCACTGCGTGGCACTTTGGGCAAGCATCTTCTACTATAGCCTCGGGCCAACCAAAGCCTTGTGAATGGATTTGGTAGACGGAAACTGAAAGAAGGCCTTCGTATATATGTATATGTATATGTATATGTCTGTGTATTTGTGTGTCTGTGTGTGTGTCCCCACCATCGCTTGACAACCGATGCTGGTGTGTTTACGCCCACGTAACTTAACTGTTCGGCAAAAGAGACCGATAGAATAAGTACTAGGCTTACAAAGAATAAGTCCTACGGTCGATTTGCTCGACTAAAGGCGGTGCTCCAGCATGGCCACAGTCAAATGACTGAAACAAGTAAAAGAGTATAACTGACTTTTGTGAAACAGTCTGTGATATTTATTATTAATTGGGAAGTAATTTTAATTAGAGCTAAGAAATTCTGATTGTATTTGATTTACATTTTTTACAGAAGTGGGGATTCAACTGAATGATATATTTACTATGGTTGTTTCTTTGTTATTCCTGTTTGGGCCAGTAACTGATTTTCCCTCACACCTTTTATCACACTTTTCAGGTAAGGAATTATTGTAATAAAGGGCGTTATTGACGACTGTCCTTTATGTGAATATATTAGTTATACTTCTACTTATAACAGTTACTATATTGTTTAATATATTGGAATGGAGGTTAAGATCTTTACGTACATAGTCTCGTTTGGCTTTTCATATGGCTGATACATACCTGCTTCGGGTCTAATATCATATAACGGAAGTTAACTACGCCTATATCGGTAGTGATATTAATGCTGAAATCCTTGAATTCATATACCTACCTTACGTATGACCGTGTTGTATGAAACTGCAAGGCA
The DNA here is from genome assembly GCF_001194135.2 of Octopus bimaculoides. Classification (NCBI taxonomy): domain Eukaryota; kingdom Metazoa; phylum Mollusca; class Cephalopoda; order Octopoda; family Octopodidae; genus Octopus; species Octopus bimaculoides. Next base: position 92,722,029 of record NC_068988.1, read on the forward strand.
ATCCACCACTACTATATAATCCCATATCTAGGGTTTCAATTTTGTTTTTAGCGTATCTAGGATATATAATACGACCAGCACACATACTTCGACTCTGTCGTACCCACCTATGTTGATATCAAGTTAGAAACTGCTGCTTTAATCTATAAAAAAATAAAATCAGAAATTTCTTAGCATATATTAATAGCTCAACATCGTTACTATCTTGGTGTTACGTTTCTTGCCGAGTATTAGGGTCACGGCGAGGAAGGGCTTTTGGAAACTGACGTGTAGAACATTGCATCTATTTTTGTCCTTGATGCTATAGAACGAATTACAGCATTTCTTTATTTCTTTCTCTCTTTCTTTCTTTGTTTCTTTGTTTCTGATAAAGCAATCTTTTCTTACGTATATTGTCTTAAGGTAGTGGTTCTCAACCGGGGTCCATATGGCTCCTGAGCGTCCATAGTAGATTTTTGGGGGTCCACGCAACAAAATAGTAAATTGGGTATCCACAATAGTATTTTAAGGGCCACTGAAAAAATTTCGCTGAAGATATATGTACTGGTATGTATTGCAAGAAACTGCTTGGTTTCTTTCTCTGACATTTTACATAGATCAACCTACATCAATTAATGTGTGGAAAACAGACAACGACGGTTCTATAAAACTAATTTTAAACATCATATGGCTATGAAGGTCTACTCGAATAAAATAATAATCAAAGGGGTCCATATGTAAAAAAGAAAAAAAAAAAGGCATGAGAACCCCTGACAGTTATTTTATTAACACTGAACGAAACTGAACATAACGCGTTGAGAAACGAAATTGAAAGCCGTTCAGTCCGTTTGACTATTACTACCGTCATTTAACCACCATTTGATTCGTTGGGTACCTGATGTTGTGTTTGAATTGGTAGAATCATTAGCGCTTACATACATATATATATATTATGTATAATATATATATATATA
>NC_068988.1:92723264-92724917 GCF_001194135.2 Octopus bimaculoides
ATATATATATATATATATATATATATACATATATATATATTATGTATAATATATATATATATATGTTTACACACACACTCTCACTCACATACATATTTTCTCTCCTGCAAATAAAAACGCTTGTGTACCATTAATCTTTATTTTAAAGCACTTTGCAGAATTATGGTAAAGAAACATACATAGACAAAATATATCTATGTTAATCGATATACATGATGTTATGTACATAATTGCATATACGAACCTGGCTCTGTTTCACAGCGGCTCCTGACGGAACACACATTACTGATGTCTATTTAAAAGATAAATAGCAATATATCGATATATTTCTGTTCAGTTTTGTGTACCGTACAGTATGAGATACAACCACTCGAGGGCTGACGTTGCGGTAGTTTTGCTCCTTGGTTTGTTCCCATTTAAGAAGTCCTGAACAACACCACATCCTATTGAATGACCCGTAAAATTCTCCCTTCCACTACTTATCTGTCGTGTAGAAAAGAATCTCCACGCATTTGTGTCCAGTTATTTAGAAGACTTGAGGAAGACAAGTGAGGTTCATCTATTTGGAATCACGTTAAAGCAAAATAAAAAACAATGAGACCTTTTAGTATAAAGCTATTTGAAAGCATCATCGGAACGACAAAGACGTCGGCGACCACCAACACCACCACCACCAACACCAGCAGCACCAGCAGCACCAGCAGCACCAGCACCACAACCACCACCATTACCATCATCACTGCCACAGCCGCCGCCGTTACCAACACCACCATACTCACCTTTGTCAACAACACCGTCACCATGCCGTCGACGGCACCCATCATTTCTCGATAGATGTGCGTTTCTGGTTTTTTTTGTGGGGTTTCGTCGGAGGCCGCATGTTTGAACTGGAGCTCTCGTCGCTGGTGCTGGAGTGCAATGATTGGAAATCTTATATTTTCCTGGTATTGAACTCTGTGCGTTAATCAATGATGCTATTTCAGAACAAATACTGAAGTTAATTTGGCTTTCCGTGATGTATCTGCATTATGTATGATATACAAATTGAAATATATATATATACATTTCTAAACAAAATTAAGGGATCAGCAAACAGGTTGCTTCACCACATACCGAAGTTCAGAAATAGCAGCTAAAAATGCTGAAACTCCAACAGATAGCAGTTACCCGCAACTCACGTAGGCAAAACAAGAAGAAAAATAACGAACTAAACTAGCCATAGTTAATCAGACATGTTTCTGGTTTAGGAGCATAAAAACTCTTCATTACCTCATCGGTATGATATTCCTGTTGTAAATTCGACGATACTGGCAAATGTGCATGCATGATCTAGCGCCATCAGGCGCGTGGCTTACTAGTTAGAGTATTCGGCTCACGATCGTAAGGTCGTGAGTTCAAATCCTAGCGACACGTTGTATCCTTGAGCAAGACACTTTATTTCACATTGATCCAGTTCACTGAGTTGGCAAAAATGAGTAGTACCTGTATTTCAAAGGGCCAGTTTTATCACGCTGAATTTCCCTTAGCAGGATGTTTAGGGTACACGTGTCTGTGAAGTGCTCGGCCACATGCACGACAATTTCACGAGCAGGCTGTTTTGTTGATCGGACCAACTGCAACACTCGTCGTCGTAACCGACGGAGTACCATTAAG
>NC_068988.1:92725291-92725661 GCF_001194135.2 Octopus bimaculoides
ATGCATATATGAAAGAACAGAACATTCAGAACGTGTCCAGGAGTTTAAATATACGCTTAAATAGCTAGCTTTTAGAATCATATACCTTGGAGTTTGACAGACAACACACTTTTACCTCAAAGAAAAATAAAGAGAAATTAGTCTGATTGCTCGGACACTTATTTCCTAGAAATGTCCGAAATACGTGAATTACTGTGTGTATATGCGTGTATGTGTGTGTGTGTGTATGTATGTCTGTGTGTGTGTGAGTGTGTGTGTGTGTGTGTGCGTGTGTGTGTGTGTGTGTGATTGTGTATCTATGTGTGTATTTACCACATGGGGTACATGTGAGGTACTGTATATATATATATATATATATATATATATATAT
>NC_068988.1:92726524-92727107 GCF_001194135.2 Octopus bimaculoides
TATATATATACACATACACACATGCACACATGTATATATACATATACATGGATACATGCATACACACAGATATGCATATATATATATATATATATATATATATATTCTTATACATAAATATGTAAATACACACACATACACACACACACACTCACATACACACTAACGTATATACACACGCACATACGCACTCACACACACACGCACACACACACATATATGCGTATATATGTATGTATGTTTACAAATATGTACACGCACATACATACAGACTGAGAAAGAGATTATCACGTGTCAGGGCACTTGTGTGGTAACGTAAAATACTTCCCGCTATTTGCTAATCAGGCCAAAAGAACTATATTAGTTGTTGTTTAACGCCACGTCGACACTAATTGAGCTGAGCAATGATCAGGTGCATTTCAACCGTGGCCAATCCATTTTTTCCCGATGTACTGGTAACCTAAGACCACTTTATCCAATGTATCCTCTTCTAGGGTAGCTGGGTAGTGAAACAGTGCCGACTTTCGCTGTGGTATATATATATATATATATATACATATATATATATATATATATATATATA
>NC_068988.1:92727871-92728962 GCF_001194135.2 Octopus bimaculoides
CCGAACCGCTAAGTTACGGGGACGTAAACACACCTGCATCGGTTGTCAAGCGATGTTGGGGGGACAAACACAGACACACAAACATATACACACACATATATATATATACATATACACATATATACGACGGGCTTCTTTCAGTTTCCGTCTACCAAATCCACTCACAAGGCTTTGGTCTGCCCGAGGCTATAGTAGAAGACACTTGCCCAAGATGCCATGCAGTGGGAATGAACCCGGAACCATTTGGTTGGTAAGCAAGCTACTTACCACACAGCCTAACTATAGAGCACATATTATTTATAGATTTTAATGACTTGTAGGCACACGGTATTTCGTTATGCAACCATAATATGCTACAAAGTATATTAAACGTTTTTATAGGTATGACAATACCGTGTACTACTGTGTTAACAGTGCACTTAAATCACGTGTTAAGGTCATTTCTACAGATTTTCTATACAAATTATAGCCAGCACTGATTTTGTTATGACGTTTCGTATTCGAAGTGTCAGATGTAAACAAACAATGACATCGAAAATGAAAAAGTTGGTAATGGGAGTATATGCCATATTTCGGGAGTTTTTGCTCCTTCATAAACGCATTATTTCATCTTCAGTCTCATTGTTTGTTTACATCTGACATCTCGGATACGAAACGCGATAACAAAATCAGTGCTGGCTATAATTTGTATAGGAAATCTGTAGAGAAGACCTTGACACGTGATTATTTATAGAGAACTTGTTCACTCTGGAGCCCGTTAACATTAGCGTTATGTCATCTATGGCGATATACTGGTTTCAAATTTTGGCACCAAAAGTGAACTGTAAGATATATATATATATATATATATATATATATAATATATGAGTATATGCATATATATGTACATGCATGTACATACCTTCATCTACATGTACATATAGATGCATATCTGGGTACATGACGTCGCAAAAAAACATGGACAAAATGATAAACAATGTACAAAACACACACAGGCCACATAGAGAACATTTCCTTCATCAGCTGCCTCCATTCTAACACTGGCGTTTCGAAGAGTTAGGGCAGGACGCATCGTTAAAATGGCTATATAT
>NC_068988.1:92729012-92734788 GCF_001194135.2 Octopus bimaculoides
TCACCTTCTTTTATTCTTTTACTTGTTTCGATCATTTGACTGCGGGCATGCTGGAGCACCGCCTTCAGTAGAACAAATTAACCCCAGGACTTATTCTTTGTAAGCCTAGTACTTATTCTAGCGGTTTTTTGCCCATAACTAAGTCACGGGGACGTAAACACGCCAACATCGGCTGTCAAGCAGTGGTGGGGGGACAAACACAGACATACACACAAATATACACACATACGTACATGCATACATAATACACACACACACACACACACACACACACACATATATATATATATATATATATATATATATATACGACGGGCTTCTTTTAGTTTCCGCCTGCCAAATCTCCTTACAAGACGTTGTTTGGCCCGAAGCTATAGTAGGGGACACTTGCCCAAGGGGTCACGCGTGGAGTGCATGTGATCGGTAGGGTGTATGTGTTATCAGTGAGGTGTATGTTAGAAGTGTGATATTTTTTAACTGTTGGGTGCATATTTGCGTTGGATAGTTTTAACCGTTTTAGCAGCATTATAGGCCGCCCCCAGCAAATCAATGCACTGGGCTCTATAATATTTATTTATCGAAAAAAAAAAAAGCCACAGTATACAGCGATCAGGATTAGGCCCCGTAGCCCTATGAGGACACCAGGGTGACTGCTCTGTGTACCTATGCCTTAAGACCACACTAACATTTATTGTGACGTATATGTTAACAATGGTGATGTGTCAGCGTAGGTACATGTTAACCGTAGGGTACATGCTAACCGTAAAGTATATGTTAACAGTAAGTCAGTTTTAGGGTATAATGTTAACTAGGAGAAACGAGTTAACTGTCGTTTATAGATATGTTAACTGTGTGTATATGTGAATTATGGGTTAAAAGTTAGGTGCAGAGAATCATTTAAAAATTAACATTTCAGTGGAGTTGGAGGCAAGCGAGCTGGAAGAATCGTAAGCACATCGGGCAAAATGCTTAGCGACATTTCATCTGTTTTTACGATCTGAGTTCAAATTCTCCCGAGGTCGACTGTACCGTTCAGCCTTCTGGGGTTGATAAAATAAGTACTAGTTGAGTACTGGAGTCGATGTAATCGACTTACACCCTCCCCAGAAATTGTTGGCCTTGTGCCAAAATTTGAGAGTAATATCCGAGTGGCGTTTGGCAACTGACTGAGTCTTGAAAGTGTTACTTTCTCGGTCAGAACGATGTGGCTGTATATATTCTGACCGGTACTCTTCTGTGACCTTGGCTAAGACATCTAACTTAATGCTTTGATTCACCTAGTCTAAAATACTATTCGAAGATACAATTCATCTCGTTGTGAACTATACTTTACTAAATTTAGCATTAAGGACACTGTAAATGAAATAATTTAACTTTCAGAGCTAAAACACTTCTTTTACAATTCATTTCATTTCATTTACTTTCAGAGAAATTTCTTATTAAATTGTTGCACATAGTTGATAACTGATCAGAGTTTGAAGCTATCGAAGCAAATTAGCATACATCAGTCTTGCTTTAAAATTAACTTCAAGGGTTCTATTGTTTGATTAATAAGCTAATGTCAAACTTTTGAGTCGCTTATACATCACCAATTCTAGATTTTCTTGAACACACGCACATACGCGAGCACACACAACAGTCCTTGTAATTCCAGTATTACGTTAAGTACTCAGTAATACTTTAATATTTATTATAATCTCAGAATTTTGTGCCTCAGTCTGTTTAAGGAATTTAATATCCTACTCGATTCACGCACTTTTCTTCTTATCAAATTATATACCTTGTTTCGGGTTTAAAATCCTGTATTAAATATTTTGTCTCAATCTTCATCCACAGCCTTACAAATCTTCAAAATTCTCAAAGTACAATTTGCTCACGCTCTTTCTACGGATACCAACGAGCAAAAGTTCAAGAAATCCAAGTATCAACTGCATTTGCCCTTCTGCATAGGCTCAAATGAATAACGAACATGTAAAGTCATTAGAGTGTCGGATAGAAAACCTTGCGCTCTGAACTCAAATTTAGCCGAGGTCATCTTTTCCTTTCATCCGGTCGGGGTCTATAAAAACGTTCCATTCGAGGGCGGTCGATTATTAGAACTGTAAGAAAGTTGAATCGGATGTCTTGCAATATTTGTTTTGGCTCTTTGCACTATGAAGTCAAATCTTGCTTAGGCCTGCTGTGATGGTAGGTTAAGGTTTAAACTCTCATCTGGTCTTAAATCACCATCTGTCAAATTTGTGTGTCGGTAGTATAGTTCACTCTCTTGTAAAGATTCAGGCCAAGTCCCCGATGTGAGAATACCATCCTCTATCCTTCCCACCAGATTCAGAGGCCCTGAAAAGGGCCATGGGCACTGCTTTCCCTCCTGACTAAAAGCTTTAAAAATGTATATAAAAGTATTAGGCTAACTCAGCGAAAGAAATGTCTGCATAACGTTTACGTTCTATTCACTGAGGTAGGTTCCCGGACACAACGATATATTAACGTTATAACACCGCATAATAAATAGAATATACATAAAGCTGAAACCAATCAATAAGTTCAGTCTCTCATCATATCAAATTAGATATTTAGAGAACTGAATGGAAATTGAAGAATAGTTTGGTGACTTATAGGATGCCGATCAAAAAAAAAAAACAAAAAAAAAACTCTCAAAACCCTTAGCCGTCAATCGCAAGCAACTATGAGTTGGTGGTATGTAACAGGCCTTCGTTAATTGTTTTAGATGCCTATATATAGCAAGTAGAAACAGACACTTTCTCAGCCCTTCCAACACTGACTCATCCAGTAGATGACAGATGGGGAAGAGAGAGAAAAAGAGAGAGATGGTGGGGCTCTGGCAGTACTTGACGGGTACCTATTTTCAGCTGAAACGAGGTACTTTACTCAAGGACAAAACACGCTGCCCAATCCAGGAATGGAACCTACTGCCTAATGATCGTGAGCCTAACACCCAAACCATCAGGCCGCGCGACTTTAAATCCAATCACTTGAGAATAAACAGCATGGTTCAATACTCTTCTACTTCTGTCTACGGTTACCAAATATTACTCACAATAAATACCATTTCAAAGACTTCCATTATTTTAATCTGTCACTCGTAAAGCTTAAGATTCTGTACGAGTTTAAGTTCGTTTTAATTGTCAATTTAGTTGCTCACTAAAATTTAGGAAAGAATAAAGCGTTACAATTCACCAATGAATATCTGCCATACATTGAACGCAACAATAGGAAGATTGTTTGCAACTTTAACACATATGCTTCTTTATGAATGGTCAAAAATCCCCACTGAATTCTTTCTCGACAATTCTATCTTCCAGTTTTTTTTGTATACTATTTGCTGCCTAGGATGGAAGAGCTAATCTCATAACTTTTTTAAGCCTATTTGGGATTAATTGTTGGATAATTGGATGATATTAGTGTAGTAAGGCTTTTTTTTATTGAACAGAAAACCGTGTTCCTGAAAAGAATTATCGGGAGGAGAAGGATGAAAGAGAGAGAGAGAGAGAGAGAGAGAGAGAGAGAGAGAGAGAGAGCAATAACAGCGAGTAATTGAAGTTATTTTTTAATACTTTGTAATAGGCAATAAAGCAACGGATAAGCAGAGTTACTAGAGCATCGGATAGAACACTTTGCGTTAATTGTTCTGGCTTTCTACTCTCTGAGTTCAAATCCCGCCACATTCGACTTTTCCTTACTCCCTTTGGTGTTGATAAATGAAATACCATTCCACTGCTAGCATTGATTCATCTTCTCTGTTCTTCTTCCTTCTGTCTGGAAGAAACTGGATATTGTCCCGGAACGGTATGAGATCCACAAAAATTAAAACGCCCAAGACGTTTTAATCTTACCCATACAACTTCATTTGAAGTTTAGGGGCCGAAAGAAGAGATAGGCAATCTACAAAAGCGTAAATCATTTTCATAAATCAGAAGGCCAATAAAATAAAGCGGCTTATTTGATCAACCCATAAAAAAAAAAGCAAAAGTTGATCTAGAGAGATTTGAACTCAAAATTTAAAGGGTTCAACTAAATAGTACGTTAGCCACTTAATTAACCTCTCCTAAAAAAAGAAATGTAAAGATTAAGGAATTTAAATTGTAAAAGATTTTGGTTGTGTCACAGGCAAGTATGTTCTGTTCTGGGCGGCTGACTTAAACCGTCGCTCAGTTTAACATCAGTACTTGACACCTTGAGTATCTTTAGAGGAAGCCACTCTGCTGACATTCGGGCATGTTTCAGATCTGCGGATAACATCTCCTTTTCTTTTTACTACTCATTGAGGCCCTTCAAAAAACCGGGGCACTGCCTTCACCCCTGACTGTAATATATTTTTTAAAATGCTCTCACAACAATTATAACGTTATCATATATATCAAAGGACAATCCCACTAAAAACAAAACAAAAAACAAACTAATCCTAATGGGTAGTTGAAATATAAATTCTCCCATCACTTTAGCTTATTCACTTATCATCTTAACACTCAAGTGAAGTTATGTTGGACTCACAAGCATCTTAACCCCTAAAAGGGAGATACAACATAGAAATGGGGGTGTACTTCACTTAGATATTTCTTAACTCCATAGAGGGAGTTATACTTACTTTTGAGTTCCCTTAACCTTAGAGATAAAAGTGTACCTCACCTTGAGATCTCTTCGCCCTATAGATAGAGGTGTGCCTCCCCAAGAGATTCCTTAACCCTATGGATAGAGACCTGTATCTCGTACTTGTACTTGAGGCGGAAATTCACTCGGAATGGATTGAACCGGCTCCGACCAACGAGTTCACCACTTTCCGCATAAATGTTGAGTACCTCTGACAAATTCCTCACTAGGAAAGCAAGCGCGTCGGATTGCGCGGAACCCGTGGTCGTAGTCGTCGTTGGCTCTTGAGGTGCAGAGTTCATTTTCGGAGATTCAGTGGGAATACAAATTCACATGTGGCCATCGGTCATATGCATACAGACCTTTGGATACTGTGATCCGTAGCAGCTCATCTTGCCGTCGATTGTTGACCGTCGCAGAGGATTCGCTGACCAAGTCACCGCCGATTATCGGAACAGGTGTAACCTGGGTTTGAAGCGGGTTTAAGAGACATGCTTTAAGAAAATCCAAGGGATGCCTCACTCTCAGTGTCGGGCACCAACACGGAATTTCTGTCCATGTTATTGCTCGATAGTCGTTGAATCTACATTATGTTCGTCCGCCCTTTTGATGTCTTGCTTTTAGTCCTGCTGGGTTTCTAGCATTCCTCCTCACCAGACAAGCCTAGTGGATGGGACGTGCTGGTTTAGTAGCCGACAACCTGACCATGCAACAAATTGTACTGGTTTCCATATTATCAGTAGCACTCATGAGAGACCTCACGTGACTTCACATCTGCCTCTCGTAGAGATCCCTTAAATCTATAGATAGAAATGTATATCAACTTGAAATCTTTCATCTTTGTAGATAGAGCTGTACGTCTAAGCAACAACATACAAGAAAAGATAACTCCATTGTTTTTATATGATACACACACCTGCCTGTCGAGGCCAAGCATTATACAAAGTAACGGTAAATAAATATTTCTTTACCACTTCGATCACTGTTCGTTCATCTTGCACATCTGCAACAGCAGCACTCGTTACAGTCGCTAACTGCCAACTCCGATATATATAATAATGCATATCGTTACATTTGTAACCAACACCTTAAAAACAACCGTTACAATTGGTGACCATCGATGGCAACGAAGAGCTAACCGTTACACACACACACACACACACACACA
>NC_068988.1:92735314-92741760 GCF_001194135.2 Octopus bimaculoides
ATATATATATATATATATATATATATATAGAGAGAGAGAGAGAGAGAGAGAGAGATAGGCGACGGGCTTCTTTCAGTTTCTGCCTACCAAATCCATTCACAAGGCTTTCATTAATCCGGAGCTGTAGTAGAAGATATATGCCCAAGGTACTACGCAGTATGCTGTGGAACTGAACCCGATAACATGTGGCTGGAAAGTAAAGTTTTTTACCACACAGCCATGCCTGCGCCTGAAGTTTTTGTTTTTTAAATAGAGGTGTACCTCTTTATAGATTTCCCCCCCTGTCTTCATAAACTGAAATGTACCTCGTCGAGGAATACTCGAAAAAAACAAAACAAAAAAAAAAACGAAAAAACAAATGAGAAGTTAGTTTCATTATTTGTCGGGTAGGAATGATTAACAGTATAGCAATTATTGATATAAAATTCTTGTCAGTAACAGCAGAAACAATCTCCACATCAAACAATAACCGCAGTAGCGTCAGCAAAGGTAATGATTGAAATTACTTGGGGTGGGTGGGTACCAAATTTTGTCCAATCCATTCAGCTAAAAGCTTTGACTCCCACCTCACCGATTCAGTTCGATACATAATTCAGCAGATCGATGGAAAATATTACATTTTATATGCTGTTCCTATTAATCAACCGCGATCACAGCTCTTATCGTCTGTCGAACAATAAACTACTTTTTTCTGCTTGTTTATTTTTATTTTTTTCTCTCATCTGTGTTTTCTTTCTTTCCTTCTTTCCTACTTTCTTTCTTTCTTTTTTCTCTCTCTCTCTTTCTTTCTTTCTTTCTTTATTTCTTTCTTTCTTTCCTTCTTTCTTTCTTTCTTTCTTTCTTTCTTTCTTCCTTTCTTTCTTTCTTTCTTCCTTTCTTTCTTCCTTTCTTTCTTTCTTTCTTTCTTTCTTCCTTCCCTTCTTTCTTTCTTTCTTTCTTTCTTTCTTTCTTTCTTTATTTCTTTCTTTCTTTCTTTCTTTCTTTCTTTCTTTCTTTCTTCCCTTCTTTCCTTCTTTCTTTCTTTCTTTCTTTCTTCCTTCCTTTCTTTCTTTCTTTCTTCCTTCCTTTCTTTCTTTCTTTCTTCCTTCCTTTCTTTCTTTCTTTCTTTCTTTCTTTCTTTCTTTCTTTCTTTCTTTCTTTCTTTCTTTCTTTCTTTCTTTCTTTCTTCCCCCCGTTCTTTTTCCTTCGTTTTTCTTTCTCTAACCCGTTTTTTCTCTTTTCTTCTTTCTTTCATCCTTTTTCCGTTTCTCTCCCGTTCTTTGTCTCTTTTCTTCCTTCCCTCCCTCCCTCCTTTCCTTCCTTCCTTCCTTCCTGGTCATCGCATCTTATCAATTATTTACCTCCATCAACTGTCACTACAGTCACACAACCCTCTTCCCGCCTCTATTCTTTCGTATTCAATCCATTTCCACGGTCGCAGTCACCTCCGACCCTATCAACCACCTCTCAACTGTTATTAGCCTCACTTTACCACCACCACAACCACAACCACCGCCTCCACCTCTACCACCGCCTCCGCCTCTACCACCGCCTCCGCCTCTGCCGCCGCCTCTGCCGCCGCCTCTGCCGCCGCCTCTGCCGCCGCCTCTGCCGCCGCCACCGCCGCCGCCAGACTTACCGCTCAATATTTCTACCTGGAGGAAGCCAATTGTTTTACCTTTAAAATGTCACCACTTTTCAGCAATATCCTCCTCCTCCTCCTCCGCCGCCGCCACCGCTGCCGCCGCCGCCACCGCTGCCGCCGCCGCCGCCTCCACTTCCCCGTCGTCATCGTCGTCGTCGTCGTCACCACCACCACCACCACCACCACCTTAACGCCATCTGACTCCCTTGACTGTCTTTAACGGAGTCAACTCTGTTGTGGGCATTCAGGTAAAGTCTCCGGTCAGAAGATACCTTACTTCCTTCTTTGCTTGCTTCCCTCCTTTCTTGCTTCCTCCCCCCCTTCATCCTCCCCCCTTCTACAAGTCTCAGAAATCAAGGTCACTGCCCTTCCTGTTCTGACCAAATGATCAATAAATTAAAGATCAATTAATAAAAGCAAACACATTAAAAAGACTTTAGGCGTCAATTTATCAACAAGATGACGTAATACATTGTTGCATGGTCCAAACTACAGTTCTAGAAGGCCTCGAGTATATTGCTGAATGCCTTTATGGATGGGTTAACAACCTATTAAAGTGTTGATTGGGTTTATAAATGGCTCAGCGCTCTGTTAGTGTTGATAGGGTTTATAGGAAGATTAACATCCCAACAAAGTATTGATTGCGTTTGTAGATGGTTTAACGCTCAAACATTTGTTGAATGGGTTAATAAATGGATAAACTCTCTAGCATAAAGTTAAACGGGTTCATAGATGAGCTAACGCTTTATTAAAGTGATGAATGGGTTCACATATAGGACAATGCTCTATTAAAATGTTGAATGAGTTTATAGATCGGTACATAATATATAGTTGGATGGGCTTATAGATGGGTTAACATACCTGTGTTAGTAGGGTTAATAATCTATTGGACTGCTGAATGGATTTATAGATAGGCAAATGCTCTAGTGGAGTGTTGAATGGATTTAGAAATGAGTACATACTCTAGTATGTTGTTGAATAGGTTTACAGATGGGTTAACACTACTAAAGTGTTGAATGGGTCCAGAGATGGGCTAATGCTGTAGCATATTGATGAATAGGTCTATAGATAGGTTCACACTGCTAAAGTGTTGAATGGGTTCAGAGATGGTCTAATATTCTAGTATGTTATTGAACGGGTTCATAGATATGTCTTTGTATTGTACAGCAATGTAAGAAAGCACCGTCTGATGCAAGTTCTCTGAAGTGCCAATCTCATGTCATCAACCGCAAGTATTGCAAAACTGATCGCATATAATCATTTATGCGCGATGGCGTTAAAATTGGAGGGGTACTGAAACAGTTGTAACTAGTAAAAAAGATGTACAACATTCACTCTTCATCTTCATATTTGGTTTATAAGTTACTCTTCATAATGACCTACACATTGGTTTCACCGGTGATATGCCCGAATTAATACATCAGCGGACGTTCAATTTTCCGGGAGACTCCAATACAAAGCCTTGTGAGTGGATTTGGTAGACGGAAACTGAAAGAAGCCCATCGTATATATATATATATATATATATATGTGTGTGTGTGTGTGTGTGTGTGTGTGTGTGTGTTTGTCCCCCCGACATCGCTTGACAACCGATGCTGGTGTGTTTACGTCCCCGTAACCTAGCGGTTCGGCAAAAAGAGAACGATAGAATAAGTACTAGGCTTACAAAGAATAAGTCCTGGGGTCGATTTGCTCGACTAAAGGCGGTGCTCCAGCATGGCCGCAGTCAAATGACTGAAACAAGTAAAAGAGTAAAAAGAGTAAACAAACAAACAAAATTCCCACAAATGGTTTCAATACAGTTTTAAAAGAAGAATTTGGAAGAATTAGATGAAAGTTCACCGGTAATTTTCTTTCATGTAAATAAATGTTTATTAAAAAATTTGCCAGCAAAATCTTATAAAATGACAATGTTCTAAAACAGGGGTTTTCAAACTGTGGTCCGCGGACCACAGGGGGTCCGCAAGGACAAGACAGGGGGTCCGCAAGGACAAGACAGGGGGTCCGCAAGGACAAGACAGGGGGTCCGTGGACAGCAAATACTTTTTATGGGCAATTTGATTTTATATATGTTTTTTAATCGAAATCTTTTAATTGACAATAAACCTATTTGTTAAATACTGTTAAATAAATAAATGTAAAAATATATGTTATTTTAAGCAAATATTTATGTATAAATTTCATAAGCGTTTATAAGGGGGTCCCTAAGGTAAAGCCCGAAATATAAAGGGGTCCGCAAGTCAAAAAGTTTGAAAACCCCTGTTCTAAAAGATGTAGATGTTTATATGTTATATATGAAAATAAAAAGACTTAAGTTCTTGGAAAGAAAAATTTAAAAAATGTTGGAACTAGCAAGAAGTCCTAACCCTGTCCAACGATGTCTTAGCAGCATTATAGACTCCAAGACAAATCAAAGCACTGGGCCTGATATTATTTATTGACAACAAGTCACAGCACACATGCATCAGAATTGGACCCCTAGATCCAAGAGGCCCTCGAGCAACAGAGATGTATGTCCATGCCTTAAGACGGCACTCACCCTGTAGTGGACCATCTAAATCAAGTTAACGAGTATACTCATGTCCTAACTCAGTCTAAGCCTAGCGCTGTGTTTCTTTGTACCAGGAAGCCAGCAGGTGTGATATACATAAGTCGTAAAAGAATGCTCAAGTCACAAGTAGCCTGGAATTGTAGTTTAACCCTTAAAATAAAATAAATGCGCCCTTTTATTAAAGCCTAGCCAGGTTCATAGGCCCGGTTTCCCGGTTTCAATGGCGTATGTGTTCCCCAGCTGGACGGGACACCAATCCATCGCAGCGTTACTCATTTTTGCTAGCTGGGTGGACTGGAGCAACGTGAAATGAAGTGTTTTGCTCAAGGACACAACGCGTCGCCCGGTCCAGGAATCGAAACCACGATCTTATGATCATGATGCTGACACCCTAACCACTAAGCCACGCGCCTCCACATGTTTAACCCTTAAACATACTCCATTAAATGTAATACTTATTTATTCACATGGTTTTGAATTTATCATGCATTATCTCGTAGCTTCAAGATTTCGATGATGTGGTTGTTCATTTTGTTTATTTTATGGTGTAAGAGACCAAATCAAGCCAGTTTGAACGAAAAACAGTTAAAATATTTGGGTCGGATAAAGCCTGTTTAAACACTAAAGGTTTAAAAATATGTTGCTTATCACTAGATTCCGATATTAAAGTTGGCCTGTTCCCGGGACTCAATATGTAACATAATTAATAAAAGTTTACGGTTTCTTTACCTTATTTCTCATAGATAATGAATAAGTGTAGGGAGCTTGTTCTAATTCTTTAAACTGTTTTGAAGTTCATTGTCCTATTATAGGTGGGAAAAGGATGAACAGGGACAAGAATGCGCTGTATACAAAAGAAAAATCTAGGCTATAAAAACGTTCGTCATACAAGTAAGTGTAACTTTTAACTATGTTACCTATAATTTGAAGGTCGTCCCAGTTTGAGCTTAGCATTTTGTAAAACATTTTAACTCTGAAAAATGATTACAACAGGTAAGAAGTGAAACTTCTTTGCGTTAAGATTCATTGCTATTATTGTCAACAATGATGACGTCATTATTATCAACAACGACAACTTTAAGAAGTTAACATCAGTCGGTGTCAGTGTACAGAAACAAGTTTCTTTTGTAAAGCAATTGCATGTGTGTGTGGATGTGTGTGTGTGTGTGTGTGTGGATGTGTGTGTGTGTGTGCGTGCTTACTGACTTCTATATATTTGGTGTATTAATGTTTGGAATCTTTGTGACATGAGTAACTAATGACAGAAATGGCAGTGCTGGTGGTAATGGTGGTGGTGGTGTTAGTAGTTTAGTAGTAGTAGTAGAGGCGGCGGTGGTGTTAATGACGGTGGCGGTGGTAGTGGTGGTGGTGGTAGTGGTGGTGGTGGTATGCGTCTAGGGAGGATAATACATGACGGTGTTAATTGGTAGAAGTGTGGTGGTGTACATGTGTGTGTGTATGATGGTATAATGTTGATAATGATGTCGGTGGCGGTGGTGGTGGTGGTGGTGGTGGTGGTTACGGCAGTAGAGGTGATGGCGACTGTGGTGGTGATGCTGCTGCTGGGAAATATCCAGAACTTGTTATTGGTGCTGTCGCTGTTGCTGTCGTCTGCCATATAACAAGTAAATACTGTTTAAAATGAATGAATGAAAATGAATGAAAACCTTGCTATTTCTTATATTTTTTTCATTTATTTTTGTCTTTATATCTCTATTTTGCTTTCCACTTTCACAGCAATCGTTTCCAAATATCAAAATTGTCAACATGCGCCATTACCCAGTAAAAATTATTTAATAAACGCATTCAGACTTACAGCAGCGGTTAACTGGTTAAACAACGGACTGACACTTTCCATTATTATGTAGTCGTAGTTTTTATTTGATTCCATGTCTAACCAAGCACAACTCACTTCTCTTATAGTGTCCTGACTCACCTATTGTCTGTCACTGAACCTAATAACACTGGACGACTGCTGTCCGTCCGCTTCATTCGTTGTCGGTGTATATATACACCATCCACGACAGAATATACGCCGACAATAGCGAAGTGGGGGGGGGGGATATTTTAGCCAAATACCCATTCTTTCGGCTGCTCGTAACACGGTTTATATTATGTATTGAATAAAAATTTGGGAATATTTTCTCTGAGCACCACTCCTCATTAGACACACACAAACACATACACTTATACATGTACAAATACTTGCGCACTCACACACACACACACACACACACACACACACACACACACACACACACACACACACAC
>NC_068988.1:92743161-92743870 GCF_001194135.2 Octopus bimaculoides
GATTTCTACATTATTCTAGAGTAATTCATTGATAAACTAAGTTTTTATTTTTCCATTTGGTGCATAGATGTAAAGATTTTCTTATCGTAAAATGAAAGTAACCATTACAACTACGAAGATTAAAACAAAATGAAAGCAATTATGTCATATCAAGACAGAGAGAGAGAGAGAGAGAAAGAGAGAGAGAGAGAGAGAGAGAGAGGGAGAGAGAGAGAGATAGAGAGGGAGAGAGAGAGAGAGAGAGAGAGAGACAGACAGACAGAGAGAAAGCGTGTGTGTGAGAGCTTGATGGAGACAGATAGAGAGTGGGAGTTTTGTCGATCTAAAAGTTGAGTTATTTTTCGTACCAAATTAAATTTCTATAAGCACACACACATGTACGCACGCACGCACATACATACATACATACATACATACATACATACATACATAGTTTACTGTTCGTTATAAGGATGAACAAACAAAAGTACTTCATCCACCGAAAGTTGAATATCGTTTAATATACACAAGCCTTTCAAAGAAGACCAGGCATGTTGTGTATTCGAGCCTGAAGGATTGTTAGGAGACACAAGACATGATATACAAAGCTACTAAATTATCGTGTTCCCACAGCATGAAACTATTCGTAGCTCATATTTTGATACTGTACACACACACACACACACACACACACACACACACACACACACACACACACACACACACACAC
>NC_068988.1:92743880-92744820 GCF_001194135.2 Octopus bimaculoides
ACACACACACACACACACACACACACACACACACACACACTCACTCTTTTAGTCTTTTACTTGTTTCAGTCATTTGACTGCGGTCATGCTGGAGTATCACCCTAAAGGGTTTTAGTCGAAGAAATCGACTCCAGGACTTAGTCTTTGCAAATCAAGTACGTATTCTATCGGTTTCTTTGCCGAACCGCAAAGTTACAGGGACATAAACACACCAGAATTGTCAAGAGACGGCGGTGGGGGACAAACACAGAGACACACACACACTTACCTAAGGTACCACGCAGTGAGATTCCCCATGCTGTTGAGAGTCAAACGTCTTACCACACAACCACGCCTGCACATATGCTCATACAAATATATCTAGGGTGAAGCTCTAGAACACATATTGAGCACTCGTTTTCTTTTCTTTTTCGTGCAAGTCTTTAAGCAATAGCATTCATAAACATATTTCTCTGTCCCTCTCCCTCTCTCCCTCTTTCTCCTTTTTATGTGCCTGTGTGTGTGTGTGTGTGCGTGTGTGTGCGTGCGCGTGCGCGTGCGCATACGCATATTTGTTCATGTGTGCGTGTAACATGGAAAATAGTTTAAAAATCGTTATTGTACATGCTGAAAGATTTGATAAGAGCTAATACAATCATAGGCCAGAATGGTAAATGGTATCCTAATCACAAATCAATAAAAGCTGAACGCTTCAGAGTGCACCAGAAACAAAACCAAACAAAACAAAGCAAAACAAAAACAAATGAAGAGCAATAAGAATACCAGGCAAAAACAACGACAAAAAAAAAAAATTCATTTTTAAAGAACAAACCCACAATATGGTTTATCGAAGAAAATGTTATTGATAAATTCTAATTCAATACTGTAAATTAACGTCGGATATATATAAATAATATAACATAATATAAAAATAATATATATATATATATTTATATATATA
>NC_068988.1:92744960-92747683 GCF_001194135.2 Octopus bimaculoides
GTGTGTGTGTATGTGTGCATGTATTCTCGAAGGTATTTTTCATCCAAAACAGAAAATATATTATAATAGTCGTACAGTTTGAAGAATGACGGATACATATGGTACATCAATCCTATATCTAGATATACTAGTGTAGTTACTTGAAGAGTTGAGATATACAATTCACGTTGTTTTTTCAGACATCCTGGCGTGTAGAGGCCCTGTTAAAAATGCAAATCATAACGAAATCAATGTTTTATATAATAATAATAAAAATAATGATAATAATAATAATGATGATAATAATAATAATAATGATTAGTAAGAAATATGGTCGTCAAAGGAACAACCTCAGAAAAGATCTATCAAAATAACAAAGACAGCACTTGAACAACTTGAAACTCCTCAAATAACTGAAGAGCTCACTCAGGCACAGCAAAATCTAAGCAACTGGAAGGCACCCGGGCACGACAAGGTCTCCAACTTCTGGTATCTAACAGGAAAGCATAAAACGCTGACTGAGAAATTTAATGAAATACTAGCAGAGCCATCCCCATTAGAAGAGAAATATTCCAGGGAGACACACTCTCCACTCCTTTTCTGCTTGGTACTGACACCTTTATCTGACATGCTAAACGGAACTGGATGCGGATATAAATGTTACGGCAAAACAATTAACCATCTCTTGTATATGGATGATCTAATACAGTATACTACAAAGGATAAACAGCAGGAAACATTACTGCAAACAATACATGGATTTATCAAAGAAATAAACATGAAATTTAGCTTAGAAAAATGTGCCAAAGCAACATTGAAAAGAGGAAAACTAGTTACGAGTAACAACATCACATTAGATAAAGCAAATGAAATAAGAGAACTAGACCAAAGCCAGACATACAGATACTTAGGAATCAATGAACTAGATACGATACAATACACGCAAATGAAAGAGATGATAAGAAAGGAATATTATAGACGAGTTAGATTGCTACTGAAAACAGAGCTCAATGCGAAAAGCAAGATAATGTCAACACTCTAGCTGTCCCAGTTATAAGTTACAGCCACAATATTTTTAACTGGACTCTAAATGAACTAATCAAAATAGACAGGAAAACAAGCAAAATAATGACAGGATGTAGGATGCACCACTCAAAATCTTACATAGAAAGGCTATAAATAAAACGTATCGAAGGTGGTAGTGATGTTATACAGTTAGAAAATTATTACAGAATAACCACCATAGAACTACAGAAATACCTACTTCAGAAGCAAGAAAAACTAATACAAATAGCCCCAAAATACGAAAAAAAAAAAGAAAAAAAAACTATTTAAGGAACAGTTCTTTAAGGAAGCTGACAAATATAGAAAAGAACTCATAGTACCTAACATCTATGAAGAAAAAGAAGAAACAAAAACAGCTGTAAAACAACTGAAATCCAAGCTAAAACTGGAACAGCAACGTATCATGATAAAGCGATGGCAAGAAAAGCCCCTCCATTGCAAATACTGGGTTAAACTAAATAGAAAAGAAATAGGCAAAGCAAAAATCCCCCCAAAATGGCTGAGAAGTTCAGGACTCAAAGCAGAGACTGAAGGATTCTTAATTGCAGCACAAGATCAAAGCCTTCCCACCAGGAATTATCAAAAACATGTAATGAAAAGAAATACACGTAACTGCAGGATATGTGGAGATGGAGAAGAAACAATAAGTCATATTGTCTCTGGCTGCCCAGTCCTGGCTAAGAAGGAATATATTCACAGACACGACAGAGTTGGGACTTATCTACGCTGGAAGCTATGCCAACATTATGGAATAAGAACAGAAAAAAGATGGTATAAACACACGCCAGAAAAGGTCGCAGTAAATGAGAAAGCAACCACACCCTGGGATGTGTCAATGTACACAGGTAGAGAAATTAAGGCCAATAGGCCGGATATAGTTGTCAGAGATCACCAAGGAAAAAAAGCTTTCTAATCTAAAAGAAACGGAGAAACTTTCAAAATACAAGGATCTGGAAATAGAAGTAACTCGAATGTGGAGTCTAAAAACAGAAACAATTCCTATCATAGTGGGCGCATTAGGTATGATAAAAATAATTTTCAGACAGATATATAACAAAACTCCAGTATATATAACATACAGAAAATATATATAACATACATATATAATACATATAACATACAGAAAATATATATAACATGTATATAACATGTATATAACAGTATATATAACATACAAGTATATATAACATATAGAAAATAGCACTATTAGGTACGCACAGATTCTACGCAAAACACTTTCAATACAGTAAAAGTAAGAGCATCACAACAAACCACAGAACATACCCAAGGCACACAGAGCTGTACTCGATAGTGCAGTGAAATCACGTGATAAAAATAAGACTACTAAATAATAATAATGATAATAGTAATAGTAATAATAATAATAATAATAATAATAATAATAATAATAATAATAATAATAATAATAATAAGAAGAAGAAAAACAAGAGGGGAAGAGGACTTATTGGATGCGAACACAGCATTAGAGCAGAAGAAAACAACGTAGCATGATATGTAAAAATCCTTTATATGTTAACCAAAATGAAGTAGATTGACAAATTTATTTTTTGAACCAGTTGAAGATACACAAGATGTCGAAATATCGTTCACTAGATAACAATGGCACTCTTCTTTTAATTTTGACTAATAATAATAATAATAATAATAATAATAATAAT
>NC_068988.1:92748180-92753905 GCF_001194135.2 Octopus bimaculoides
ATACATGTTTTACCTGTGAATTTGCGTGTGTAAACTGGGAATGCATACAACGAGTTTCTCTGCCCTAGGTGTACGGAAAACACTCGGCGAGAAATGGAAGAAAATTTGAAGAAAGGTGCAACAAATGCAATAGAAAGTTGCTTGAAACTTTCAGATGTCGAAAAATAATAGTGGTGATGATGATGGTGACGAACGTTACCTTACATCAGTTTACAAGAGACAGGAGTTTCCGAAGAAACTCTGATGGTAACAGCGAAAATGAAGCTGAGCCATTAAGGGAAGGCCTCTCGTTCGGCAGTGGTTCAGTAAAGATGCAGACTGACCACAGCCGTTATCCTAATACAGCATGAGCAGATAATAGAGCAAGGAGGAGAAAGTGGACCAGCGAAGAAAACAAGATAGTGATGCAGTGCTACTTAGAAAGTGAACCTAAAAGAAACTGAACAAGCTAGGAAACACAAGATACAAATCTTCCCTTGAAAAAAGATACTTAGTCAAAGAGAGACGATTTGGGACAATAATCGAAGAGTTAAAACAGCGTATCATAGTAGTAGCAGGCAAGCTATCCAAATATCAGAATAGAATAGATCAGTATCAACAGAATAAATTATTTGAGACAGACCAAAGGAGATTTTATAACCAAATAAATAGTGGAGAACGAAGTACTGAAGATGAGAAGCCTAGTGCAGAAGAAACTAGAAAGTTCTGGAGTAATATTTGGGATAATGGAGATGCTGTATGGTTAAAGAAAGTGAGGGACGAACTAATGAGTGAAAAGCAGTCAGAAGTAAGAGTAACTATTGCATTGATGAGTAAAATGTTAGGGAAAATGTCGAATTGGAAGGGCCCAGGACCAGATTTAGTTCAAGAGTACTGGCTAAAGAAATTTAGTAGTTTACATTGGACGCTGAGGAAACAACTTCAAGATTGCTTTAATGGAGGAATAATACCAGATTGGATGACTAGAGGGAGGACGATAATCATCATGAAAGATAAGAGCAAAGGTAATACAGCTAGCAGCTATAGAAAAATCACTTGCTTACCATTAGTGTGGAAGCTGTTAACAGGAATGCTTTCAGAAAGCATTTAAGCGCACCTTGACAATCAGATTTTACTGCCAAAAGAACAGAAAGGTTACAAGAAGAAGACTAGGGGAACACATGATCTATTTATTATACATAGACAAAGCAGTTCTAAATGAAATAAAAGCTAGAAAGAAAAACCTAACAATAGCATGGATAGATTATAAGAAATCCTCTGACATAATCTCACACTCATGAATAAGTGAATGTTTTGAAGTATATTCAGTATAGCAGACAACATAAGGGATTTAATTAGCAGTAGCATGAAAAAATGGAAAGTAGATCTCTACTCAGGTGACATACTGATAGAGAGAGTTAATATTAAAAGAGGAATTATCCAGGGAGTACTCGTTGTCCCCTTTAATATTTGTCTCATGTTTGATCTCCCTCAGTTTAGTATTAGTCAAAATTAAAAGAAGAGTGCCATTGCGATATCTGTTTCGATACTTTGCGTTCTGATGAAAGCATCATTTGTGATCATACTGTTGCCAAACTGTATTGGTTCAAGTCGGTGGCCTTTTTCTTAGAATAAATATTGGCATCGTGGAGAAGGTAAACTTTCGTGTATGGGTGACTACCAGTTTTCTTACAAAAAAAAAAAAAAAAAATTCTTGCCCAGTCCTGCGCATTACACCACTTAATAACCGTTGATGATTGGCTTTCGTCCCCGTAACCTGGCGCTTCGGCAAAAGGGTCCGGTAGAATAAGTACCAGACTTTAAAAAAGAACAAAAATTAGGTACTGGAGCCGATTTGTTGAACCGAAAACGCTTCAAGGCGGTGCTCCAGCAGGGCCGCAAATTCATTGATTGAAACAAGTAAAAGATAAAAGATGCATGTGCAATTGAGTGGTAAATCTTGACCAATGGAGGCTCTAAAAGGATTATTTTGAAGTTGTCTCCTTGTTTGAATAACTCATAGGGCTTAAATTCATGCTTCACTTTAGATAAGACTCCTACATTAACACTGTTGCTAGACTGACAGCGTCTAAAATAATGGGAGCGATCTACCGTTACAAAAAAAAGTTGAAGTGTATCGGTATAGATCACCAAAAGAAAGTGGGTGGAGGTGGGGGGAGGAAAACTGCTCAGACATCTTGGTTAGTTCCTTCAAACATGCACTGACTACTCTTGACAGATACAGAACTGATTGTGTACTCTGTTGGTGATCAGCTCCTTTTATTTCTTCAACCGCTCTATCAGCGATGTAATGCACGTCAGGTCTTTTCCTACTGTTAATTCTATGGAAGGTTTTCAAACAAGTTTCATTTCCTAGTTCTGCTTTTTCAAGAACTCCTCATCAGCATTCATTTGCTAAATTTAACGATTTTGTATACGTGATTCTTGGTTATCTCATGGACATGCAAGTTTCATGCTCAAAATTGTTTTCCTCCCACAAGAATACTAGAATTATAGGATAAAATGTCCCTTGTTTTTACCTCCAGAAAATGTCTTTGATCTTTTAGATTCAGGGTTAACAAGTGCCTTGTCTAATGTTTGCGTTTTCCTTTGTTTTAATATTCTTTTTCTTTTTCTTTTACTATCTTATTCTATTTCGGTCTATTAACTCCTTTATTGTCATCTCGTTTATCGAATTTTATTGCTGTCACTTCTTTTATAAGTTATTTTGTTGTTATATCACCATATTTCATTTAAATTTTTTGTCAATAATTTCGTTGCCATCTTTTATTTGCTCTCTTAAATACAAAGAGAGAGAGAGAGAGAGAGAGAGAGAGAGAGAGAGAGAGAGAGAGAGAGAGAGAGAGAGAGAGAGAGAGAGAGAGGAGAAAGTAAGAGAGATTGCTTTGTGACATTTATACCGCTCCTTCTTTCTCCTAACCCTTCGCCTAGAACTAACATACAAGTCTTGGTAAGACGATTTCGAGTACAGAGAAAAATCAAACTTTATTCTGAATGCGACATCCTTGTAAGCACGTCGTCTCTCATAATCTTGGATTAACCAAGTCTTATCGGTGAAGTTGGATAGATGGGCACCGTGTGGAAGCTCGTTCGTTGAATTGCACGTGTTCTCAGGTAGTAAAATTAATTCGTCTCCTGGTTTCACATTAGCATCTGGCCCTTGGGCAACTTTAACAGAGTACTCTTTCTTGCAAGCATTCTGAATGAGCTTCCGGTCTGAAGATAACTTACGCATTTTCTTCAAAGAATTTCAGAAGCTCCGAAAAAATACAATGGATACTGAGTAAACCATTATATATAAAAAAACTCTCTTGTAAAACTGTGTTCTTAGATAAGGTATGATATATCGATTAGTTCTGGAAATATGCTGTTTCGTATCGATTAGTTCTGGTAAGAGCCAAAAAGGTATCGATCACTTGTGGAAGTAGACTGGGTTGTATCAATCGGTTCTTATTATAGACTGTTATGTATCGATAAGTTCTGGTAACAGGTTGGAGTGAATCGATCAGTTGTAGTTATGGACAAGGATGTATGTATCGATTAGTTCTGGTAATAAGTTGTATTGTATCGGTCACTTATAGTAATCGGTTAAGATGTATCGATCTGTTCTGCTAATTGGCTAGGATGTATCGATCTGTTCTGGTAATAAGTATGATATATCACTCAGACCTACAAACGTTTCGTTTAGTCTCAATTTCAATGGCAATGTTGGCCACTTGTCTTTAGATTGCATATTTTAAGATATATCAATGTGTTTGTTTATCACATAAGATTTAAATCGATTAAATGTTTGAGCTTCGTATACGGAGATTTCGAATTAACAGTTTAGCGAAGTCTTATTAAAGTCTGTTCATGTCACCCAACCAGGACAATAATAATAATAATAATAATAATAATAATAATAATAATAATAATAATAATA
The DNA here is from genome assembly GCF_001194135.2 of Octopus bimaculoides. Lineage (NCBI taxonomy): Eukaryota > Metazoa > Mollusca > Cephalopoda > Octopoda > Octopodidae > Octopus > Octopus bimaculoides. The sequence continues at coordinate 92,752,103 of NC_068988.1, forward strand.
ATAATAATAATAATAATAATGCCAATACACACAGATAGAGAAATTAAGGCAAATAGACCAGATATGGTTGTCAAAGATCATGAAGAAAAAAAATGCTTTCTAATTGATGTATCGATACCAGCAGATGACAACGTTTCCCTAAAAGAAATAGAAAAACTTTCAAAATACAAAGACCTAGAAATAGAGGTAACTCGAATGTGGAATCTAAAAACAGAAACAATTCCTATCATAGTAGGTGCCTTAGGTATAATAAAAAAATATTCAGACAAATACATAACAAAAACACCAGGACTTACAAATATATATAACATACAGAAAATTGCACTACTGGGCACTGCACACATCCTACGCAAAACACTTTCAATACAGTAACCATAAGAGCATCACAGCAAACCACAGCACATACCCAAGGCACATAGAGCTGCGCTCGGTAATGAAGTGAAAGCACGCGATAAAAATAAAACTACTGAATAATAATAATAATGAGATGATGATGATGATGATAATGATGATGATGATGATGATTATGATGATGATGATGATGATGATGATGATGATGGTGATGATGATGATAAATGCCCTGATGCAGTATCTGGCAGTAGTTCACGTGACTTCTGATCTTCACTGATTGGAAGTGTCATCATGTACATGTTTTGCCTTGGTGTAAAATGTCGGCTACAGTAAATATTCTGGTCAGTACCACAGATTCGCTTGTCGGTTATTTGACTATAACCAGTTGAGCATGTCCCTTGGTGGCTAGCATAATGTGCATCATTGATCACGAGCAGAACTAGTGGGGGAAGAATCATAGCCATGTGTTGAGAGGAATTCTTTGGGGTTTGAATAATTCAACTCTGTGAACACGTATTTCATTCCACATCTTTAAACAAGCCTTATTCAGGGACCTATCGAGCGGGATGGGCTACTCAACCCAAAGAAAATTCTTACGGGATCCCACCTGCAAGATCATGCGCTGTTTATCTTGATAACTGATCACCATGTCATGCACATATGGTTGTGATGCACGTGCCTGGTGTACCCTTATCAGACGGGTATTCATGATGGGTATATTGGGCTTCGTATGTTTTACCCCAGTGTCACTTTGATGGCATGCACTGCTCTCTCACTCAATAATAATAATAATAATAATAATAATAATAATAATAATAATAATAGTAGTAGTAGTAGTAATAATAATAATAATGATAATAATAATTCATTCTTTTATTGGCCACAAGGGCTAATATAAAGATATATAAAAGGACATGAAACAAATATAGACGACAACACAAGACGATACAACGGATTTTCAAATCGTGTACAGTAAGTAACATGAAAATTAAACCACAAAAGCCACGGGTGTCTGATCAACAGGGAGAGCCCTTCACGGGTGTACGCTCAGAATTGGTCCTTTCACACTGATCATTCTTCAAACATTCACCCACCTTTTAATAAACTTGCTACAAGGCAACACTTCCTTCTCCGCCCTCAACTTCCTTTTCAAGTGAAACTTGAAAAAGTTGATGAGGGCTTGGCCAAAGAGGAAAGTGTCTGACTTTAGCCCTTTCAAACGAGTCCACCATACTACCTCTTTCACTACAGCCACCAGACAAATAAAAATTGCCTGCCCCTCCCGGCCAAAGGAGGGCAGCGGGGCAATCTTCACAATTGATTCAGCTGATAGCAGTCTCCGTCCTACACGCGACAGCAGGTGTTCGACATAAACTCACAGGTCAGCAGTGCTCGGGCACTGGACGACTACGTGCAGAATGGTTTCGTCGCTCTGCGCACACCTTGAGCAGG
>NC_068988.1:92754072-92755660 GCF_001194135.2 Octopus bimaculoides
AGTCAAAGAGACGAGCTGTAAAGTGAGTCGGACAAATGGCGACCACACCTGCTCACCGTTAAGGAAACTCTTGAGATGCTGTAGCCTGAGCGCATGTCTGCACATCAGCAACCACAGCATGCCCAGTCCTCCATTCAGCGGCTGTTGACAGCAGATGGAGGGCCTGACCTATGGAACGCACCCCTTCCACAGAAAGCGGAAGAGTAAGTGCACCAGCTTGGTCAACCAGCAAACGGTGCAAGGGACGACGGTCAAGCGGTAATAGATGACGGATTCGAATAATGATATATACCCTGATGCTATACCAAGTAATGGTTCTCATGGCTTCTGATCTTAACTGAATGGAAGTGGTGTCATATACATGTTTTATCTTGGAGTAAAAGATGGGCTACAGCAAATATTTTGCTCAATACCACAAATTTACTTGTCAGTTGTTTGACTTTAAGCACTTGAGCATGTCCCTTGGTGGCTGACGATATGTGCATCTCTGATCAGGAGCAGAAGTAGTGGGGGAGCATCATAGTTATGTGCTGAGAAGAATTCTTTGGGGTTTGAATAACTCACCTCTGTAAACATAAGTATTTTATTCATCATCCTTAAATAAACCTTATTGAAGGACCTGTTGAGTGGGGTGGGATAGTCATGATGGGTATATTGGGCTTCGTATATTTGTACCCCAGTATCCTTTGATGGCATGCGCTGCTCTCTCACTCAGTAATAATAATAATGATAATAATAATAATAATAATAATAATAATAATAATAATAATAATAATAATAATAATAATAATAATAATAATAATAATAATAATAATACAATAATAAATCGTGAAAATTCATATTTTAAAATATAATTATCAAATATCTCTTTAAGATGGTTTGACAATTTGAATCGAATATATAGGCAACTTCCGTACTTAAAGAGTTAATCACGTATTCGAGGGAATAACATATAATAGAAAACTTGAAGAACTTGCCGGTAATATACAAAAGAGATATTCAGAGAGCATAGAGTTTAGATACACGAGATATATTATTGCTGGTGAATGAAGTTAGAATCATAGAAAAGAACTAAGCTTCTGGTGAGTCGTGAGACAAACTAAAATTAAGAATGTAAATGGTGAACTTTATGTTCATTAATATGGAAACCTGTTCAGCTGAATCTATTTTAGATAGAAAGTGAAACATTAAAATAGATGATTCGTGAACATTAAGGAGGAAACAAAACTATATTTTCAATGATGTTTGGTTCTGGCAGACATCACTAGAATTATTGGAATTCCGTGTGGAATTATATAGAACCCGATAAAAGCTGATATAAGTTATTTGAGGCTGGCAATTGTTCTCTATTGGTCTGGGGAAATCTTGGTTCGGGATTCTAGCTGGAGATTGCTGCATTATTTTAGAAAATGGCGAATCTTATTTGCATTATAGGCAGGTAAGGTGAGTGTTTTCGCGTGTTTGTATATATTCGTAATATATAGACAAATCTACACACACTCATACATACATATATATACATATATGTGTGTAATGTATATATATGTGTGTGTAATGTATATATATATATATATATATATATATATAT
>NC_068988.1:92756144-92757033 GCF_001194135.2 Octopus bimaculoides
AGAGAGAGAGAGAGAGAGAGAGAGAGAGAGAGAGAGAGAGAGAGAGAGAGAGAGAGAGAGAAAGAGTGAGTGAGAGAGAGAGAGAGAGTAACAGGTTAACTTAGTTTTTTTATGTTATTTAAAGTATATATAACTATGGAAGCTTCACGCGGCGGGAATTGCAGGTGGGTTTGAAAACGATACTGATTGGCAAAGTGGAATAAGGATTTGAGGATCGAGAAACTCCGAGTGGCAACTCAGATTTGAATAAATAATAAAATAATAATTGTTTCCAATTTTGGCACAATACCAGTAATTTCGAGGGAAAGAGGGGGTCAGTCGATAACATCAACCCCAAAACCAGATTGATACTTTATTTTATCAACCTCGTAAAGGATGAAACACCATGTTATGCCCCGGCAGAATTTGTACTTAGAATGTAAATAGTCGGAAGAAAAACTACTTGACATTTTGTTCGGTACTCTAACCCTGTCTCTATACATAAATTCTTTAATAATGATATTTTGGCAACTGAAAGAACGCACAAGAATGAAGAAAATCACACACACATATACACGCGCGCACTTGCTGGCGCTGACACAGAAAATGATTTACTTACATATACATATGCATAGTCATATGTATATATTTACGTAGGTATACATATGTACATACATATATACACACTGGTATATATTTTGTGTGTGTGTGTGTGTGTGTGCGTGCGTGTATGTACACATACGCACTGTACTTATTCATGAAAATGTACACGCATATACCCGGTGATTTTTCTCCCTGTGTTCCTAACTGAGAGCTGCATTTAAAATTCTTCGAACTACAAAATACATAACTTGAAGAAGAACAACAGCAACAATAATGTCATGATTCGGAAGAGCAAAAAAACCCCCCC
>NC_068988.1:92757578-92758934 GCF_001194135.2 Octopus bimaculoides
ATATATATATATATATATATATAACCACACACGTATGTATATTGAGAGGCTTAATCACACCGAAGAATATCCTAGCAGATGTGTGTTTATATATGGTTGTGATGCTGAGATGAAGTGTCTGCAAGAATCGATAAATGATGCCAAGAATCCAGAGGAAGAAAGAAGCCGTAAATGACATAAAATAAAATAGATCGGTCCCTTCCCACTTGCTCCACGTTTTCCTCACCAGACGAAATCTAATAAACAGACGGTACAAAGGAGGTTGAAATATTTGGAGAAGTCGACTGTTATTTTCCTCACATAAGAGCAATGAGGTTGGTGGCCGGGCTGGCGGGGGAGAAGCGGATGGTTAGAATGTTGAAACGCGTTAGCTCTAGTTATGATCGTGGGATTTTGGCGGTGGCAGCGATGACAGTAGTGGAGGGTTGACGTTCAGGTAGGGGTATGGTAGTGGCATTTAGGAAAAGATGGTGGTAGTAGCAGTAGTGGTGGATATGGTGGTGGTGGTGGTGGCATTAGTATTTAGGGATTTTTATCGGTGGTCGTGGTTGTGGGGTGGTGGTATTTAGTTGTGGATGTTATAGAGACAACGGTATTCGTAATATAGTTGACGGTGTGGTGGTTCGTCGTAGGGGCGTTGTTGTTGGCTAAGGATTGTTAGAATAGGGGATAAGAATAAAAATAAACAAAATAAACAAAATAAGTATAGCAAAATATTGCAAAAAATAAAAAAAAAGTAAGTGATGAGAATTTGTGTGTGGTGAAGGGGAAAAATATATTACATGTAGAGGCAGTGACTGTATGATAGCGGGAGGGAATATAAATGGGGGTTACAGGAGAAGAAAAGGGGGTGAATTAATTAAAATGAAAGAAGGTTCGAGGAGAAAAATAGTAGATTAACTGCATATATAAATGAAATCGTGGACACCACAGACGTACAGACAGACAGGCAGACTGACATGCATGCTCACACGTACACGCGCTGCACACACGCACGCATTGTGTATGTATGTCCATGCATACACTCTGCGCGCGCGCACACACACTCACACACAGACGAATAGACAGACAGACAGACTCAATTATTTATTGATTTACTCCATGTCAAGGAATCACTTCGTCATAAATCAGTTTCTCGCCAAACCGTCGTGTGTGTGTGTGTGTGTGTGTGTGCGTGTGCTTGTATGTATGTGGGTGTGAATGTATGTGTATGCATATCTATATATCTCTGTACATATAGTATATATATATATATATATATATCTCTGTACATATAGTATATATATATATATATATATATATATGTGTGTGTGTGTGTGTGTGTGTGTGTGTGTGTGTGTGTGTGTGTGTGTGTGT
>NC_068988.1:92761657-92763031 GCF_001194135.2 Octopus bimaculoides
TATTATATGCACTGGGAACTGTATTCTGAACTTTAAATGATGTAATGAACTCATTGGGCATTGTGGCTTGTACTTCAAATTTGTATTTGATACCCACATTTGGTTACCTATGTGCATGCAGCATGCAGCATGCAGCATGCAGCATGCAGCATGCAGCATGCAGCATGAACTTCGTTTCTGCCGGCTGGCATTGTATTATATTGTATTACATTTCATTGTTCTGTGGATCTAGGCAATCTTCAATACTCGAGCGTTTAATCTGTACAAGATAACACTAAAGTACTGTATAATTCATGGTAATGTAATTATCTCTGGTAAACACGAACGTGTGGTGCCAAAAATCAGCATGTGCTACTCTGGGACTCAAAAAACAAATAGTGCACGCGATGCGTCGCCGAGAACAGCGAGTGTCAAAACCTGTAAACTCAAATCTGTCTAAAGAGCTTCTGGCAGAACATTTTTGATATTGGTTTAGATATTTGGATTTCTGTGTCCCTGTCTCCTTTCAATGCCAGCTCATTTCACTGTAAAACTTAAAGGCATCTCATGATTCACTGCTTCTCTTTCCACCATTTCAGCTTTCCTCCACAACGACTACTATTCTACAAGGCTCGTAACATTACTAATTTCTAAGAAATGAATTAACATTGTCAACCCAGTCACTACCTGCCTATCGCTCTCTCCCTTTCACTTTTCTGCTTCTATTTTACTGTTGACTCATGGCTAAAGCTTTGCATGTACTGTAATGCCAGCTGATGGCCAGCCGATCATACATTCCTGTCTATCGACTGTCCAATCGTGCAATCAATCGAATACTTCTGTCGATCTACTGTTACGGAATGTTGTCTGATAATTTTTTCACTCTGTCTATTCTGTCCGATGAGCCAGTTAGATACCGGAAAAATTCCAGAGTAACAAAGAACTGGTCACATTGCATTTATAATATATTTTTAACGCTTACACGGACCCCTTAGGCGTGGCAGTGTGGTAAGAAACTTGCTTTCCAACCGCATAGTTCTAGGTTCAGTCCCACTGCATGGCAACTTGGGTGAATGTCTTCTAGGTGCAAGCGTGGCTGTGTGGTAAGAAGCTTGCTTCCCAGCCACGTGGTTCACGCTTCAGTCCTCCTGCGTAGCACCTTGGGCAAATGACTTCTGCTATAGCCTCGGGCCTCCCAAAGTCTTGTGAGTGGAACGAAAGTTGAAAGAAACTTGTCATATATATATATATATATATATATATATGTATAAAAACTATTAGTTCTAAATCTTTGAACGAGAAATATGCAGCAACAGTACTTTACTCTCTTTGTCTCTCTCTCTCTATCTATCTATCTATCTATCTATCTATCTATATATATATGTATATATACAT
>NC_068988.1:92763897-92766397 GCF_001194135.2 Octopus bimaculoides
AACTATTTTACACCGAGGTTACAAACGAGTCTTTTACGAAATATTTTTAGAGTAATTTTCACTTTAAAATATTTTTCAAATATGCCAGAAAAAATTTTTTGTAATTTTTAAAAACATTAAAATATTGTCTGTTTAAAGAAAGCTAAAATATAAATACTTACTGTACAAACAACTTTCATTTTTGAAATCACATTCGTTTAGAAATATTTCTAAATGACTAAAATATTGTGTTTAACAAAAACGAAAATAGGTACATTTATTGTAAAAAAAAAAATCGTATTTTTTCGTTGTCAAGTCACTGTGTCTAATCGAAAGATAAGAGTTTCTTCCCTTTCAGGGTTAAGATTATTTTCGGAATATTTTCCCATTATACACCGTTTTGGGAATTTATACCCCGGAAACCTCTAATATTTTATGAACCACTTGTCCGATTTACGCGAAATTTGTTTCATTCCGTTCGTATTAACATTTCAGTGTAAACTTAATTCATAGTATTTTCCCATTATGCGCCAGTTTAGGTGCGGAGCATTGCAAGCAAGCAAGATTCAAGCTGACTTTTAATGTATTGTACTTCACAACAGCATCTTATCTATAATGATAAAAGCGAAATTCTGTCTGCCCTCTGAGACCCCTGTATCTCAGTCTACATAGACATATTTTAGCTTTTTGGAATCAGGATGATCCCAGGATTGAAAATTTGTCCTTCATTTTGGTTCTTGAACATCCAGCATTGGGATCTGATTTAAAAGCATTTGGGTTGCTATTTCTAGCAGGTAAAGCTTCGCTGATTCATGCCATCTTGGTTGGCATTTGTCAGATGACGTCAGAGATCAAAGGGGAGATAAATGACATTCACTTCGTTAATTTTACGCCGTGATAAGAACTTTGGGACAAATTGGTCAACAGATGGAATTCAACTTGGGACTAGAACAAGAGAATGATTGCATTACAGAATTAATTCTCATCCGTCCTTAATCTCTGATCAAACACCACCGGGGCATATAGTCATAAAAGACTTATTATAGTCATGCTATTTAGCTCCCCGCAGGAGCAAGCTGAAAAGTTTGCAGGGAGTGCGGCTTTTAAGTTAGTTGCTTTGTTGTTGTTGTTGGCACTCCGTCGCTTACGACGTCGAGGGTTCCAGTTGATCCGATCAACGGAACAGCCTGCTCGTGAAATTAACGTGCAAGTGGCTGAGAACTCCACAGACACGTGTACCCTTAATGTAGTTCTCGAGGATATTCAGCGTGACACAGTGTGACAAGGCTGGCCCTTTGAATTATAGGCACAACAGAAACAGGAAGAAAGAGTGAGAGGAGGTTGTGGTGAAAGAGTGCAGCAGGGTTCGCCACCATCCCCTGCCGGAGCCTCGTGGAGCTTTAGGTGTTTTCGCTCAATAAACACTCACAACGCCCGGTCTGGGAATCGAAACCGCGATCCTATGACCGCGAGTCCAATGCCCTAACCACTGGGCCATTGCGCCTCCACTAAGCTAGTTGCTAATAAGGTTACTACTGCTCATAACAATGCTAATGAAACTCATGTCCAATAATTTTTATGCTTCGTCCAATTAGGTTCTATGTAAAATACTTACACCCAACCGCTAGAATATCTGGTTCTTGTAATAAACTCATTTGTTCTATTTTCTTTATGTTTCTATCACATTTTAAACTCCATCCTCTTCCACTCCTTTTTTTTCTCTTCCTTTATCATCCAACGTAGATGATAAATTTCTCTATAAGTGGTCCGCCTCACCACCCACGGAAACAAGCACAAATCTCAGAAACATGACCCTACTGATCTTCGCAAATGCTATCAAACAAAATTCAACGTCACATTTTGAAACATTTTGAATTACTCAACACTTTCCTCCGTCACTAATGTTTTTTTTTTTTTTTCGATCATCAATCCCCCCCTTCCATTCTTCCATCCCCAACTGCCTCCTCCTCACTATCAGCGAATTACTCCTCCCACGTGTCTATATCTCCTCATTTCCCACCTCACTACCCTCACATTTTTCTCCATTCCATTCATAGTTTCTCCACAATATTGTCGAATTACTCCCCATCTCATTCGCCACACTTCTTCTTCTTCTTCTTCTTCTTCTTCTTCTTCTTCTTCTTCTTCTTCTTCTTCTTCTTCCACCTTCCCTCTCACCCCCTTTTTGTCTACTCCCTACCGTCGTCTCCTTCCCCTTCCCCTTCCCCTTCCCGTCTCTTCCTCCTCTTCCTCCTCTTCCTCCTCTTCCTCCTCTTCCTCCTCGCCCTCCCTTTCATCTCCCCTCCCTTCTCTTCTTCTACCTTCTGTTTATCCTCTATCTCCTTCCTCTCCTCTTCTATCTTTTTCTCATTCTCTTTACCCTTGTTACCCTTATCCCGTGTCCTCTCCTTCCATTTCACTTTAGCTCCTCTTATTTTCCCCATTCCCTCTCTTTTCACACCCCCTCACCTTTATTATCCCCTCCTCATCTATAACTCCTTTTTCGCTCCACCATTAATTC
>NC_068988.1:92767772-92770330 GCF_001194135.2 Octopus bimaculoides
AGAGAGAGAGAGAGAGAGAGAGAGAGAGAGAAAGAGAGACTGAGAAAGAGAGAGAGAGAAACAAGAGAGAGTGGATAGGTTTTAAAAAATGAAAACGTAACAGAAATTAGTCAAAGTTATTGTTGTTGTTGGTATTATAGTTGTGGAGTTGGTATTATTGCTGGTGTCGGTGATATTAGTGTTGTTGTTGTTGGTGTTGTTATTTTTATTGTTGTTACTGAGCTGATTGAATAGACGTATGACCAAAGGCTTTCCAACAACGAACACCCCGTTTATTAGGAGTGCATCATAAATTGTATTCTGTAGCGCGTTATTTCTTTACTAAAGATTGTAGGTTGCAATTTGTTTGCTATTTCTAGCAAGCTGAGCGACCATACCATGCAAAATAACCGAGCTGCTAACTTATGTGGGACATAAACAAGTCAACACCGCTTGTCAGGCGGTGGTGGAAGACAAATACAAACACACACACACTCACACATACACAGTCATTCACTCAAACACGACGCACGCACACATGCGCGCACATACATATAAGATGGGCTTCTTTCAGTTTCCCTCTACTATATCCACAAAGGCTTTGTTCGTCCCGGGGATCTAGTAGAACGCTACGCAGCGGGACTGAACCGGGAACCATGTTGCTAAGAGACAAAGTTCTTACCACACAGCCATCCCTGCACCTAAAATACATCACAAGGGACATTGTGTTATTATGATATTATGTTCCGAATTTCACGCTCAATAGCATCAGCATTAAACGTCGATCATGTTTTAAAGTGCGTCAAAAAGTTAGGTCATTCCCGCAGATTTGGAAGCCCTTTTGAGATTTTAAAAGTTCATCTTTATCAACCTTATCGTTAGTAATAATAAATTTTACACTTCAACGTCCTGAAATTTTAAACTTAGCCTACTGACTTCCACCATTATTTTTGCAGAATGCCAGGGGTTTCTGAATCACAGTTTGGGAAACTGTGGTAGAGTCTGCTTCGCGCGTTCTTAGCGTAATTGTTTTCTACATATAACGTTGATTATATGTGTATTGACTTCTATTAAAAATTTTTTTGAAATCTCCCTGTAAGGAAGAAACTGGATTGCAATATAGATATGAAGTCCCATTGCTGGAAAGTAGACAACCTAAATGATGTTATATTTTGAACTTAAGTCTTGCGAATTGTTACTATTCTGCAGAAGGGTTATCATGAACAGTTTCACAACACCGAAGCAGATCTTGATTTAAATGTGAAGACCAAGTGAAGTAAGAAGAATATTTGCGTCATCTGAAATAGCGAAGTCCAAAACATTTTAGAATTCCGTCGATTTTTGCCCAAGAGGTAAGACGTTGGGATTGAATTCTGAACCAAACGCCGAAGAGATTATTTTACATAATTGTCCAATAATGATGGATGTCAATTAAATCAGGAGTATGGCCGTTGATTTTATTGAACCACAAAGTGAAGATGACATTTTTAGCCCTTGTCTTTTAGCGCAACTAATGATTCGCAGCTTTCCTCACAATGTTGACTGATACCTCTTCTCAGTATCAGTCAATCGAATAATGTGACGAAAATTGCAACACTATGCAAGCAATAATAACATTAAAGATGCCTGAGAAAAAGTTAAACATTCATCGAGTGTTGGAAAAAATTGTGTCCAAATGCAGTTAATGTAGTTAAGGAAAACTAAACTAAACAATCGAGAAAAAAAACTTGTTCAAATGGCGCAGCAAAGGGGATTTGACGAAGTTGATACATGCGATGAAGGATTTATACTACAAGCCGATAACAAAACTATCACTTATGCGTATCTTAAGGAGTCAACAAAACTGCAAGTATCTAACGACAGTGCTAAACCAGAGCAAGCCAGTCTTTTCCGAGCCTTGGTCGGCCTCAAAAGAGTTTAACTTGAAACCGTACGTATGTTATTCATTCTTTGTTCATGATTTTACTCTCGCAGAAGTTACGTTTTTTTTCTTGAGATATTTTCATAGTAGACCTCTCTAATTCGTTGTAGTGATTTTGTTCCACATCAGTTTCTTAAGAAAAAACCAGCCGATAAGTACAGTAAATGGTATCCTCCTTAAGTTTGAACTTTTTCTTATCTTTGATATTTTGATGAACATCAATTAAGTTTTTCTGCGTTTCTGCATTCTATCGTTTCCTATATTTACGAAGTGGGATCCGTTATGTTTTATAACATCAGCAAACCTTTTGTATTTCTTGTATTAAAAGAAAAAATATGAACATCCTCTTAATTTTTTTTTTTTTTTTTTTGCTGATCGATGTATAATAGATATGACAATTCGTTAAAAAGTATCTTCCTGTTGCCACAGAATATACTGGACATTCTTCAAATCTAAAGATCATCTTTGCATTTTCTTCCCCATCGTTTCGGGGTCCATAAAATGCAGCAGTGCACGGCGGTGAGTTGACAGGATTGGCAGGACAGGGGCTGCATGCATTCAATATCTATTTTGGTGTTTTTGCTTTGTGACGTAACACCTGAAACGACATTAGTGCCCAACTGTATCGAACTTGCCTTTATCTTGGGCAATATCGGTG
>NC_068988.1:92770614-92773883 GCF_001194135.2 Octopus bimaculoides
TGAATGTTACTCTTCAATAAAACCTTGTCAAGATCTATGATTCGGAAAGGAGCTTTCCAGATGTAAACCCATTGGACACACGGAAGTACCGGATGCGTATATATTGAAAAAGTTAATTAATTTCACACACACACACACACACACACACACACACACACACACGATGGGCTTCTTTCAGTTTCCGTCTACCAAATCCACTCACAAACCTTTGGTCAGTCCAAAGCTATATTAGAAGACACTTGCCCAAGGTGCCACGCAATGGGACGAAACCTGGAATCATGTGGCTGAGAAGGAAGCTTCTTACCACACAGCCATGCCTGCGCCTATGTATGTATGTATGTATGTATGTATGTCTGTCTGTATGTATGTATGTATGTATGTATGTATGTATGTATGCATGTATGCATATATATATGCATATATATGCATATATATATATATGGGAGAATATACAAATAATAACAACAGACGAGGACAGGTGGTGTAAATAACAAAAGTATATATTAGTATGACGCTCGGGAATACGGAAAGTCTTTGACGTTTCGAGCTACGCTCTTCAACAGAAAGAATACGGAGACAAGGAGAAAAACACGGAGAAAAAAAATTGAATAGTGTTCAGTCAACGGTCAATCATAATAAATAAATAAAGAATACACGTGTGTGTACGTGTGCGCGCGCGCGCGCGTGTAACATGTAAATCTATTATGTAAGAGTTCTACTTTTCTTTTCACCCCACCTCCATCTAAGAGGTTAGGGTTATTTGTTGTTGTTTTTTTTGTTTCTTTTTTTCATTTTTTTTTTGTTTTGTTTTGACCACTTGTGTTTTCTGAAATGACGAATTCTTCTCGCTCAATCACCACCTGCTCACTGCAGGAACTGCAGAAAGTAGCACCTGGACTGTTAATAGTACAACTCACCTATCACATGGCCTTTTGAAAGTGACTGGTTGCTAAGAGACGATATTAACAAATTCCTTGCAGCTTCACTGGAATTATTATTCAATAACGATAAAGCATTTAACGCTTTGTAAACAATTATTTTGTTGGAGAGAAGCTACTGCAACATCAGTTAGATATCCACTGGATATCTGATGTTGATATCACTGCAGCCAATCACGAACTACATAAAACTACTCCAACCAATTTCCATCGCTGCTTCTGCGCTAAACATCAATGTTGCTTTGTCATTCATGGAACTTATGAAAGTCAATATTACATGACTAAAATATAGATATATGCATGCATATATGTATATGTATATATATGTATATATATATATATATATATATATATATATATACATATATATATATATATATATATACATGTGCATAATTTTTACGCATTGATGCCTGCCTACACACATGTGTGATTACACACATACGCACAAATGTATGTATGCATGTATGTATGTATGTATGTATGTGTATGTGCAGATATATATATATACATATATATATATATACATATATATACATATATATACATATATATACACACACATATATATATATATATATATATACACACACATACATATATATACACACACACACACACACACACACACACACACACACACACACATATATATATATATATATATATATACATATATATATATATATATATGTGGCGGGGTGTTATGGTTACAAAAGACAAAGAAGGGGTTTGAAACCCGCACTACTCTAGGTATCTTAAGAAAAAGAAAACAATTTAAATCACATCTTGACAACCACCATGCTGCTTCATACAAGTTATCATAATTAATAGCTATGTGAGGAAAGGCACACACTATTGAAAAAGCATAAATAATAATGCCTTCAGTTCCCCGAAATCGTCACCACGACGCTTTTAGCAATAGCATTGTACTTCGCTGGATTGATGAAATGGGAGAGGATATTGGAAATCAGTTGTGCGTGGAACTCCCCACAAAAACCTATACAGTTTGATGAATTAACTGTGCGAAGAAACGATGCTTTATTGATGACCCAAATCCATTTGGTTAAAGACAGAACAAAAATTCTGTCCGTTTCTTTTTTTAAAATCTATTTTTCATGTGTATATATATAAATAAAGCGTTGAATACAGATACAAAGGGACAAGCAATTTTTCAAGCATCAAAATTTTCCTTCGAAATTTACTATATGATATTGTCCGGAACTGATGGTGCACCATCTATGACAGGCATCAAGCTCATCTCCTGCTATATACGAAACAAGGAAATAACTAATCGCATTTCTCTCTGTAATTCATAACTAATACATTGTGATTTAAAAGGCGTAGAAAACAGTTGTCTCGAAATACTTTCTGATTGAACTCAGTGAAAATTATTGCGTTCGTATATAAGTTGAATAGATTATGGTAACGAGCAACTATTGTTGAGAGTTAACTCGTTGCTTTCATCTTACATGTCAACCTCAGTGTTTGAGTGGACGAGTTTAAACGCGACCACTTTTATTAAAACTAGTGTCTGCCAACTTTCAACCAAGGCATGCCACACAGCACCGGGACTGCAAGCACAATAAAGATTTCATAACATGTATCAATAGACTTTTGGAGATTTTGCCATGTAATTTACTCAGTTATGCTATCCGCTTTTTTCATAGTCCTTTAGGCGTCACTTTAGATCCCATAAGGAAATATTACAAATAATTACTCGCTTAAAAGATTATGTAAAGTAAGCTTGCTCGAAAACTACCATAGACGTAGCGGGGTAACATCTCCAAAACCTGACAATTTTTCCTCAAACGTTGCCGGAATGATTTCTTTTAAAAACCAAAAGTAGTTGGAGAGGCTTGAGGAAAATCTTTGTCTGATTTCTTGAATGTATGAATATGTTGATTGAAGCAAACTTAAGGCAGTTCTGGGTTAAGCCAATCTAACTTCTCGAAAATTAGTTATCTGGTTGTCAGAAGAGCTTTCAAAACGCAATTACCATTAAGGAAACAATCATTTGCAATCTAGATTAATGTGAAAAGAAAGACTATATCACTGAAGATAATCTTAGAATGAAGCTGGCTAAATTCAAACATCCTTATGTAGGTATAAGTAAGTTTTTGCTTTCGTTTTGCCTGTTTCCCTCTCTGAACATACATACACACACATACATGCATACATACATACATACATACATACATACATACATAAACATATATATGAACGTACATATATATTTATACACGCACACACACACACACAAATGTATAAATACATTTGCATATAAATTAATATATATATATATATATATATATATATATATATATATAT
>NC_068988.1:92774558-92776214 GCF_001194135.2 Octopus bimaculoides
TATATATATATATATATATATATATATATATATATATATATATATATGCATGTATACATAGTTGTATCTAAGTATGTATACATGCGTTCACATATACAGATACATGTACATAGCATACATGCATCAATATACATCAATATACATACACACATACATCAATATACTGAGAGAGTATTGTGAATGGTACGGTACGGCACCTACATCAGTGGCACCCTGTAGACTGGGGTGACACTTTGGGTAAGTGATAGTAACCCCGTAGCCTCCCCTGTCAGGGATATTCTGTAGAGGTCAACTGCAGGACGCTGGATAACCGACAAGGCGGAGGAATCCAAGACCAACAGCTTGCAGGTTAATGCAGCCAAGCGGAAGATCTGTACCATGAGACAATGGTTGGGCATCAACTAGGAAGTGATCTGCTATTGCCATGTAGCTTCATCGTCGACAATGCTCATTGCACTTGGTACTTGGTGTGGAGGCCCAAAGAGGAGTCTGATGGAGTGGGGGGAACAACGTCAGATACCTTACTCATTATCCAAAGACATTTTGTTAAAAGAATTCTGAACAGAACAATCAACGCCAATACGACGGCCAGCCAACGATTGTGAATTAAACAGATATTTAGATCAGTTTAAATATGTTTGGGACGTATTTGAGCTGTGAAATAGCAGTTTTCACTCCACTTTGCCATGGTGAAAATTCCCGCTTTAAGCAATAGATATCAAAGCACCAAGAGTCATCTGACTCTACCCTGTAGTAGAACGTTTAATGCATATTCAAACTACTTGGCTATTATCAGCATCGTGTACCATAAAAGTGACAACCCTGAAATGACTCTGGAAGGTATGGCTCCCCTATAAAAATTAAATATAAACTATGAACTGATTACATGCAACATCGGCTAGGCTAGAATACAATATATATACATAGGCACGTGAAAGAAGTAGTCTTGAATTAAACCAATATTTATTTCAGTTCAAGTATTTTTTGGGACGTATTTGATCTGTGTAAGGAAATTCTAACTGTTTGGTGTCAAAATACCAACAGTCATTTCACAGCGTCCTCTGGTGGATCGTGGAATGTATTTCAAGCTATTTGGCTATCGTCAGTATCGCGTACCACATGAGAGTTCATAATTTATTCTGATTTTCTTATAAGGAAGTCATAATTTCCAGAGCTTTTAACGTTTGCCTCTCTTGTGCTACGCAATGCTAATGATAACCAAACAGCTTGAAATGTATTCATTGTTCCATCAGAGAGCGTTGTGATACAACTGTTTTAACATCCATTGCCTAAAGCGGAAATTTTTGTTCATAGTTGAGTACCATTTGATGGCTGAGCACAACGTAAAAAAAATAACCATTATAGGAGACTGTCACAGTACATGATAATGACTATAACATGTAATCTACTCTTTACTCTTTTACTTGTTTCAGTCATTTGACTGCGGCCATGCTGGAGCACCGCCTTTAGTCGAGAAATTTGACCCCAGAACTTATTCTTTGTAAGCCTAGTACTTATTCTATCGGTCTCTTTTTGCCGAACCGCTAAGTTACGGGGACGTAAACACACCAGCATCGGTTGTCAAGCGATGGTGGTGGTGGGGGGACAAACACAGACACAGAAACACACGTACATACATACATATATATATATATA
>NC_068988.1:92780282-92780970 GCF_001194135.2 Octopus bimaculoides
TGTAAATTATATTTCTATTTTACTGACTGTCGCAGTATTTTGTGAAGGCGCATGGCTCAGTGATTAGAGCATCGGGTTGGTTCACAATCATGAGGTAATGAGTTCGATTCCCGGACCAGCCTATGTGTTGTGCTCTTGAGCAAGATACTTTATTTCACGTTGCTCCAGTTCACTCAGCTGTAGAAATGAGTTGCGATGTCACTGGCGCCAAGCTGTGTCAGCCTTTGCCTTTCCCCTGGACAACATCGATGGCGTGGAGAAGGGAGACTGGTATGCATGGGCAACCTTTGCTCTTACATAAACAACCTTGCCTAGACTTGTGCTTCGGAGGATAGCTTTCTAGGTGCAATCCCATGGTCATTCATGACCAAAGGGTGGGGGGGTCTTTACCCTTTATGTTACACACATGTATTTAACGCGATACGAATCTCCACCTTGAAGACGGAGGCCGTCTTCAATGTTTATATGCTAGTTGCATATGCTTGACTTTCTGTGAACTTCATCTACCAACATCATCACGTAATTCCGAGCTCTCCGAAACAACTGTCCGACCTGAACTACTTAGTCCTCAGTAAAGATTTCGGGTTGTAAGTTCAAATCATTTGAGTGCTACTAAGAGTTTTCTACATTGGCCAGCTTTGGATCTCATTTCTTAACCTTAATATATATATATATATATATATATATA
>NC_068988.1:92781233-92781875 GCF_001194135.2 Octopus bimaculoides
TATAAATCAAAATAGGCAACAGGATATCCAGAGGTAATGCAGTACGATCGTTTCAAGCGACTCCATTTAATTGAACAATGCAACCATTACATCAATTTAAATGCAGAGCAATCCTCAGTTGCATAAATACATAGAGTTAAATTAAATTAAAACAAATGGACACATTAGTATAATTTTACCTAAAACCTCCAAGAAGTTAAGGAGATAGACAAAGATCATGCTGTCTTCACTTCAGCTTAGAAGCTACTAATCACCTTACTTTGAAACTGTATGGATAATACCGTACTAAATTGTGGTACCTCATCTTAAGTACCTAATTCATCTGAATCTAAATTTTATATATATATAATATTTATAATAGTTAAATTGAATCATATATTATGTACTTTATTGTGTTTTGTTATGCACGTGATCCCTCGGCCCTTGGAGAAATTGTCTTGAATAAAACCGGTCCGGGATGCACAGAAGATTGGGGCTCTGCATCATTCACATCACACTCAACTCTACTTTGATCCAGATCTTCTCTTCGTCTTTCTTAATCCTCTTTTCCTGTTATTATTCTATCCTGCTTGTTTTCATTTGAATGATAGAATATACCTATTTTTCTGGGAGCATTTTTCTGGGAGCATTTTTCTGGGAGCA
>NC_068988.1:92781885-92789553 GCF_001194135.2 Octopus bimaculoides
TTTTTCTGGGAGCATTTTTCTGGGAGCATTTTTCTGGGAGCATCTGAACGTTTTTTCTCCATTCCCTTCGTTCACGTTTGACATTTGATCGCAGCTTACAACTTCTTAGTGGTTCTCCTACATCCTGGGACTGTAACTAGCTCATTATCTGAGTTAGATCATGC
Source organism: Octopus bimaculoides (assembly GCF_001194135.2). Lineage (NCBI taxonomy): Eukaryota > Metazoa > Mollusca > Cephalopoda > Octopoda > Octopodidae > Octopus > Octopus bimaculoides. Next base: position 92,782,050 of record NC_068988.1, read on the forward strand.
CTATTCTCTCATCCGCTCAACGACAAGTAACGTTACGAAAGAGATATTACAAAAATGCTGGCAGAATCGTTAGCGCATCGAGCTCGAGTCTCGCTGAGGTCATCTTTGTCTTACGTCCATTCTGGCTCGATTAAATAAGGCATCAGTCAAGTACTGGTGCGCTTAGTTTGACATCAAGTTGATTACACTAAGTGGAGGCGCAATGGCCCAGTAGTTAGGGCAGCGGACTCGCGATTATAGGATCGCGCTTTCGATTCCCAGACCGGGCGTTGTGAGTGTTTATTGAGCGAAAACACCTAAAAGCTCCACGAGGCTCCGGCAGGGGATGGTGGCGAACCCTGCTGTACTCTTCCACCACAACTTTCTCTCACTCTTACTTCCTGTTTCTGTTGTGCGTGTAATTCAAAGGGCCAACCTTGTCACATTCTGTGTCACGCTGAATATCCCCGAGAACTACGTTGAGGGTACACGTGTCTGTGGAGTGCTCAGTCACTTGCACGTTAATTTCACGAGCAGGCTGTTCCGTTGATCGGATCAACTGGAACCCTCGACGTCGTAAACGACGGAGTGCCAACAACAACGATTACACTAAGTATTAGTGTACTAAACTTTGCATTAAGTCGATTACGTCAAGTACACCTGTACTGCATGTAATCAACTTACTTTCTCCTCTCAAAAGCTGCTGGCCCTCTTCCAAAAGAATTCATAAAGCGGAGGGAAGAGCGCCAGTAATATTTTTAGAGGTGTGGCTGGTATTTGTCGCTTTGAGAACCACTTTCCTACCCGACATTCAAATGAAATCCATCCGGCAGTTTGGCACTCCGCAGCGCACCACAACTCCTTACCCACTGACGTCTGTTGTCTGCCCTAACTGCTTGTTTTACCGCTAATGCAATGGTCTTTGTTCCTATGAGATATCTAGTTACACATCATCTCATATTTCCCCAATTTTGCCAAACATCCATTACCCCCTACCGTGTCTTGTACAGACCACTTTAGACCTAGCGTTCTCCTCTGAACTGCAACTTTTCCGGACAACCGTTTTTCATGACGTTCCGTCATAAAAGATATTCGAGCTGAATATAAATGGCATCAATTTTTGCAAGGAACCTGTAAATACGTGGGCCGTTATCTTTTTTTCTTTCTTCATTCAATAAAAGTTACTGGTAAAAATAAACAAATTAAGTCTTTCACTGTAATTGTTTAACAAGTTATCTCCCTTAGCTTGTAAATATTATGTGGTCGTAGTACGAGTTATCTCCCTTATAGTGCATCTAGTGGATTCTAAGTTTTGGCGTCTTCAACTATACTCTCGTCTAATCAACCAGTATGCAATCCAACTGTATGAGTAGTCTCGTTATTACTAGTCCCAATTTCGATCTGTTTTATATTAGGGATGACATTATTCACAATTATCCTTTTATTATCTATAGGCGCAGGCGTGGCTGTGTGGTAAGAAATTTGCTTCCCAACCGCATGGTTCCGCAGTCCCATTGCGTAACAATTTGGGCAAGTGTCTTCTACTATAGCCTTGGACCGACCAAAGTCTTGTGAGTGGATTTGGTAGCCGGAAACTGTAAGAAGCCTGTCGTATGTATATATACATGTGTGTGCGCGTGAGTTTGTCCCTCACTACCGCTTAACAACCGGTGTTGGTGTGTTTACGTCCCTGTAACTTAGCGGTTTGGCAAAAATGACCAATTAAATAAGTACCATGTTTAACAAAAAAGAAGAAAAAAAACAAGGAACAAAAAAAAAAACAACTAAAAATGCTTCAAGGCATTGGCCCAGCTTTAAGACAATCGATTATGATTCATAGGATATTTGGTCGTTCTTTCTAGCATGTAAAAGCTCTCCTCGTTGGTTCATTAACACTGAAGTTTGTGTTGCAAATAATCGTTTAATATGCGTGATATTTGTGTTTGGTGCTACTCTTGTCATTACGGTTTTCACTCTGGAAATGGATTTTAAAAAAATACATGTACACGCTGTCAAATATACAATGCACCAGGGGAATTTTAAAGTTCTCGCATAAAATTCATTGAGACAGCACAAAACGTCCCGAAGTTTTCTGTATGAAAAATGTAATTCAACAATAAATTACAATATTTCAGTGAAGGCACGTGGCCAAGTCAATATACAACGCATCAAGAAATAGTAGAGTTCCCGTATCAAAAAGCGACGTCGCTGCGAACGCTTGGCCGCCACAAGCCAGTTATCCCTGTGGTAACTTTTCAGTGCGTGGAGGCGCAATGGCTCAGTGGTTAGGGCAGCGGACTCGCGGTCATAGGATCGCGGTTTCGATTCCCAGACCGGGCGTTGTGAGTGTTTATTGAGCGAAAACACCTAAAGCTCCTCGAGGCTCCGGCAAGCGATGGTGATGAACCCTGCTGTACTCTTCCACCACAACTTTCTCTCACTCTTACTTCCTGTTGTGCATGTAATTCAAAGGGGTCAGCCTTGTCACATTGTGTCACGCTGAATATCCCTGAAAACTACATTAAGGGTACACGTGTCTGTGGAGTGCTCAGCCACTTGCACGTTAATTTCACGAGCAGGCTGTTCCGTTGATCGAATCAACTGGAACCCTCGACGTCGTAAGCGACGGAGTGCCAACACCAACTTTTCAATGAGACAAAACAAGACACCCACGCTATTACCATAGGTGATCGTACGACCGAAGCGATGGGCCCTCCACGTACTCTCATGGGCATCAGCAGATACTTCAGCGAGATAGGATGCCAACGATAAGAAAATCTTTGTTGTCAGCGATTCAAATCCTCAAACGTCTCGAGTTTTCGGAATGAAAAATTTAATTCAACAATATTTACAATACTTCAGTATTACTTCGCCTGTCTTTACGTTCTGAGTTCAAATTCCACCGAGGTCGACTTTGCCTTTCATCCTTTCGGCGTACTGGCGTTGATCTAGAAAAGAATATTGCAGTATGACATTCTGTTAAGTGAAGGCACATCGCCTAGTCATTAAAGATGTTCGACTAGCGATCACAAGATCGTGGGTTCAGTTCTTGGGTCGGACTATGGGTTGCGTCTTGGAGGAAAGCATTTTATTTCACGCTATGTTAATCTACTCAGTCCTAAATGAGCGATCTACTAGGATGAAAATGTGTGCCACTCTTTCTCTCAAATTCGGCTGTCACATCCTAGATATGCCACTGGGTTAAGGGTAACGGAGCCCAGAGGTTGTCTATGACTCTACTTGGACTACACAGGTACCTAAAAACAAAATTACCGAAAACATAGTACATGTCAAGCTATATTCGCGCTCTAATGACAACTCGTTATACTAACAAGTAAACCCCACCACAACCATAGCTTTCACTAATTTTCGCTGTTGTTATCCAATTTCTTTTATCAACTGTGTACTCTTCATAGGGATTGTTGTATATTTTGGAAACCAAAACTAGTTTCCTTTTGCTTTATTTCTACTTTAAATGATAAATACTTTGAATTTTTTCTTGCTTTGTCTATATACGTCCTTAGAACATTTTCAGCATTTCTACTTCTTTGTAGATTTAGATTATGATTGAACATTAATAATAAATGTTATATACCTTCATTTTAATTGTAAATATTGGCTTCACATTTTGGCACAAGACCAGCAATTTCGGGGGGAAGAGGTAATTCGATTATATGCACCCCAGTGTTCACCTGGTAACTATTTTATCGACCCTGAAAGGAACAAAGGCAAAGTCGATCTCGGCGGAATATGAACTCAGACGCGCTAACAATTCTGCCGGCTCACCGCCTTATTTTAATTGTAAATATTTAAAAGATATTTTTTTCTAAATATTAAGTAGTGTGTCATCATTTAAAATACCAACAAAGACATTAAATAAATATATTCCTATATCAAATATCGAATCCTTATACAGGAACAAGACGAGAAATTTAGTTGGGAGAGGAAATAGTATCTTATAGTAATCTCCAACACTTGGAATGGTAATAATTTTAACGATTCCCGAACAATAAAAAGCGAAGTCAACCTTGCTGAGATTTGGATTATTTCCATAGTAAATATTAATCTCGAATTTTGGCACAAGCCCAGCAATTTCGGGGGAGGGGGTAAGTCGTTTACATCGACCCTAGTGCTCAACTGGTACTTATTTTACCGACCCCTCGGCGAGATTTGAATTCAAAACTTAAAAATCGAACGAAATGCCGCTAAGCATTTTATCCAGCGTGTTAACGATTATGCTGGTTCATCGCCATTTTTCCCGATGTGAACATCATAAATAATTTCAGATAACTTTATGTTTATTTTAATTATAAAAATATTACTCTGTGTAAGTTTATTCTTATTTTCCGCATTAAACATCACTTTAAATACAATTATGTCTATGAAAAAAAAAAAAAATAGCGTTATTACTTCATTGAATATAGATCGAATAACATAAATTTAAACCTGTCGGTGACATACTCCAAATGCGACTAAAAGATGTTCTTTCTCTTTCCTTGAATGAGCCGATCCACAATATGTAGATCCATGAACAGATCCACGGTGTGCAGTACATTGATAAATGGGCATTTTCGTCATTGCATTTGGTTTAATTGGAGAGGTACGTTTCTGAAGAAGCTCCGACTCTATTAAGGATTAGTTTATTCAGAATATTCATTGATCATGTTAACAATGGCAACTTTGAAAGAAATTTGGCTGCTACTTTCGACATCGTGTGAAGTCAAGGGAGAGAATTGCTATAACAAGTAATCTCCCTTAGTACATTCACCACTGTCTGTTGATAGAAATTTTCGAGTTGGTTAACTTCTGGAGTTATTCAAAATAAAAATTACATACCAATACACTCGACAATCGAAATATTTTTGCTTTCTTATAGCATTTAACTCGCATATTAGAAACAGATTTCTAAAATGATGTCTTGACAAGTTTGGTAAATTTTCATTAAGAAAAAAAAAAAAAACCCCGGATTTTTTTGCATGGAATCAAGTACGCTGATATCCTAATATGCTGCAAACTCCTTATTTTTGTTCGGAGAGAAAAGTGGAAATATATATATATTTTTTTTCGTTGACTGAATTCCGGTGACCTCCTAATATGCAACAAAACCCATTTTTGGGTCCAGAAAACGGGGTGGGGTGGAACCCTCAGCAATTTGACCCCCACCCCCATTTTCAAACATTTTTTACTATTTCTTTCTTTACCCATAATTTTAGATAACATTTAAAAAATCTTAAAGTGTTATGGGAATCCCTTGATGGGATTTGAACTCAGAGCACACAAAGCCAGAACAAACAACACATCGTATATTTCCTATTCTTTTACAACTCTATTAAATCACTGTGTAACCAATATTATATCATTGCTAACATTCTTATTAATAATAATGCAGTTATTAATAAGAAGAAAGATTTTACAGTTCTAGCATCACTCCTTCATTGTCAACCCATGAAGAGGATGTTAAGTGGAAATTCCAGACATGGAAACAAAACTTTGTAGCAAGAAACTTCAGAGTAAATTTAATCTAAAATTTTCATCAGAATAAAAAAGGAGAGGGCTCTGGAAATAACTTTGCTCAATATACAGAAAAAGGATGGGGAGAAATTTCATACATGTCCCCAATGTGATCTGTGGTTGCACAAAATATATAATGAAATTAAAGGCAGGCAGTGAATAATGACTTTGCTTGTGATAGGGGTATAGTAATTAGTTAGCAGTCAGAGCTCCAGTAGAATAAATTCTATGCAATGCCTAGAAGGCTCTTCAGAAATAGTTGATAACTTCTGTTATATAGGTGACCAAATTGTCAATAGAGAGGGTTTGCTGAAAGCATAGCAACCAGAGTTACAATAAGGTGGAAAATGTTTTCTCTGCTGCCCAGAAGGTTCTCTCTTTGAGTGATAGGTTGACTGTATGATGCTCAAGTAAGGACTATAATACTGCATGTTAGTGAGATGTGGTTACCGAATGCAGAATTGTGAAAGTTGAGGAGAAATGAAACAAGCATGCCTTGTTGGATGTGTAATGTTAGTGTGTAACAAATAAAATATTATAAGATGAGCTGAGAGAAAATCTGGATATAAGACGAATCAGATATCTGTAAGAGAGGGGACTGTATTGGCATGGGTATGCAATGTGTATGTAAAGTTTTAGGAGATCCATGTGGAAGGAACCAGTGGCAGAGTAACACCGAAGAAGACATAGACAGAAGTGGTAAAATCTGATCTCAGGATGTTGAACCTGACAAAGGAAATAGCAAAAAAATGAAACAAATTAATGGAAGCCATGTTGGAGAGGAATCTACTAACTCATGCAGACTTGGAAAAATGAATGTAAATTGATGATGATTCTCTTGATCTAGTAGTGACATGGATATTCTTTGAAAGATCTATCTTAGTCGTAATGTGCAGATGATCAGTTGTCAAGGTGGTGAGCTGGCAGAATCATTAGCATGCTGGGCAAAAATGCTTAGAAGCATCCATCTTTACATTCGTTCTGAGTTCAAATTCTACCAAGATCAATTTTACCTTTCATCCTTTCAGGGTCAATAAAATAAGTACCATTTGAGTACCAGTTGAGTACTGGGGGTGGGGGGGGCGGTCAATATAATCAACTTCCCCTCTACAGAAATTGTTGGCTTTGTGCCCAAATTTGAAACTAATATAAAAGCAGTTGATTACTGCAACCAACATTTCAAATATGAAACAAAGGATTCTAATTTTAGTACATAATAGATTCTGTACGCTTCTCTTACTTTTCCTATGAATTTGATTAATATTTTACTTCTGATCAATATATCTGGTTTAATGAATCAGGCAATATACAAATATTACTGAATGTCTAGAGATAGTCTCTAATCAATATTAACAAATTGGACTCTGTTGATTCAACTTGAAATGCTGGTAGTTCTTTGCAATACTTAACAGAAGAATTTGCTTTATAATTTGAATATTTTTTCCTGAAACTTAATTGCATTTTGTGTGACAGTTCTTGAAAATGTTTAAGACAATCCCTCCTTGTATATCACTGAATGAAATAATAATGTATGGTCTGAATTTTGTATATATCCCAATGTTATTAGACCAAAGTGTTTTCTATTTTTATCGCTACCTTTATGAAGGGATATAGATCATTCAGTTTGTTTAATGCATTAACTTTAGTTACATATCTGCCTGTCCCATCCCAAATGTATTTTAAATTCAACACTTTTTAGTCTCAGCTCTCATAATATCCAAGCTGTAGACAGTTCTTAATAAAATTTTGTGTAAAATTATTAAAAAAACTGCTGAAATTTTGATGATTTAATATCTTAAACAATCTTAATAATTTAATGTTACTCTGTTATTCTGTTATTTGTTTCAGACTGCAGCCATGCTGGAGCACCACCTTAAAGGGTTTTAGTTGAAGAAATCAAACCCAGGATTTATTCTTTGTAAGAGCCTAGTACTTATTCTATCAGTCTCTTTTGCCAAACCACTATGCTATGGGGATGTAAAAACACCAAAATCAGTTGTCAAGTGATGGTGGG
>NC_068988.1:92789563-92793367 GCF_001194135.2 Octopus bimaculoides
CTCAGAAATAATATATTTTATCGTAATTTTTTTTAGTATATTTTTTTTCATATTTACCTTTCTGGATGTGAATATATATTTTTAGAATGGTGAAGGCACATAGCTCAGTGGTTAGAGCGCCAGGCTTACAATCATGAGGTAGTGAGTTTGATTCCCAGACCGAGCTGTGAGTTGTGTTCTTGAGCAAGACACTTTGTTTCACGTTGCTCCAGTTCATTTAGCTGTAGAAATGAGTTTCGACATCACTGGTACCAAGCTGTATCAGCCTTTAACTTTCTCTTGGATAACATTAGGGGCATGGAGAGGGGAGGCTGGTATGCATGGGCAACTGATCGTCTTCCAAAAACAATCTTGCCCAGACTCATGCCTTGGAGGGTAACTTTCTAGGTGTAATCCCATAGCCATTCATGACCAAAGAGGTCCTTTTATTGTTAGAATGACAGGGTAGGTGTGAGAGGCCAAATCTGGCTGGTTTGAACATAAAAAACAGGTAGAATATTTGGGCCAGATATGGCTTGTTTAAATGCTAAAGGGTTAAAATCCTGATTACATTTACCTAATTTAACTGCCATATACAGTGATGTTTGCTTAATATCAGCTCTGTGTTGTCTAAATGTGTATTGAAGATAGGTGAGTATAGAGATTTCATTTAAAATTACAATGCTATTATGAAGGCCCATGGGTTAGGGTTAGGGTTAGGGTTAGGGTATTCAGTTCATGATCAAAAGATCATGAGTTCTATTCCCAGCGACATGTTGTGTCCTTGAGCAGGACACTTTATTTCACATTGCTCCAGTCCACTCAGCTGGCAAAAATGAGTTGTACCTGTGTTTCAAAGGGTCAGCCTTGTCACACTCTGTGTCATGCTGACTCTCCTTAAGAACTATGTTAAGGGTACACAACACATGCCTGTGGAGTGCTCAGCCACTTGCATGTTAATTTCATGAGCAGGCTGTTTTATTGACTGGATCAACTGGGACCCTTGTCGTCAAACTGACGGCGTGCCAGTCACAATGTTATTTGACATAGATTCCTGTCATATCTCAGTTCAGCCTTAAGAAAGAGGTCAAAATGTAGGCTTTCTACAAACGATTTCTTTCTAGAATATTCTATAAATCTTTTGACTTGTAAAACAAATGGACAGCAGTAAGCCTTAGCATCTGCCTTCCATGCTGGCATGGGTGAAACGGTTTGACCGGAACTGGTAATCTGGAGAGCTGCACCAGGTTCCAGTCTGATTTGGCATGGTTTCTATGGCTGGACGCCCTTCCTAATGCCAACCACTCCAAGAGTGTAATGGGTGCTTTTTACATGTCACTGGCATGGGTGCCTGTTACATGTTATTAGCATTGGCCACATAATTGTATTTCCAAATATGGATTTGTTGGTTAGACAGCACCATATTTCCATAGAGAAAATTTTGAGTTCAATTGGTGCTGGCATGGCTGTGTAGTTAAGAAGTTTTCTTCCTAACCACGTGGTTGTGGTTATGGGTTCAGTCCTACAGCATGATACCTTGGGTAAGTGTCTTCTGCTGTGGCCCTGTGTAGACCAAGCTTAGTGACTTAGATTGGTAAATGGAAACTGAAACTCCCCTGGCATCGTAAGTGGGTTACTGTACACAATTTCTGCAGAAGAAGTGTCGAGGTCTCCCTTTGGGGTGGTGTAGATTCCCAGCATCACCCATGGAAGTTGGTCAATCCAGTTGGGTCCGTTAAGTCTAGTTGTGAGGAATTCCTTCAAGCAGCGGTGAAATCTCTCCACTGTGTGGGAGAGTTTAAAAAAAATATATACTGGAGTTGATTCGTTCAACTAAAAGTCTTGAAGGCGGTGCCTCAACATGACCGCAGTCTAGTGACTGAAAACTGTAAAAGATAAAAGATATATTTGTATAAATATAGGTATGTGTTTGTGTGTATGCTTGTATGTGTGTTTGTGAATGCGTATACCTTGTGTGGCAAGCTTAATCTATTGCCCAGTTTAATATCACTACTTGATACTTTGGCAGTCTTAGAGGACCTTGTAGAGACTCATTGGTACTGTCTTTCTTTCTGGCTGAAAGATAAAAAGTGTATCTGTGTGGTAAGAAGTTTGTTTCTCAACAACATGGTTCTGGGTTCAAATCCCATTGCGTGACACCTTACCTTCTACTGTAGGTGCACGTTTCACAAAGCTTTGTGAGTGGACTTGGTTGACAGAAACTGAAAGCAGCCCGTTGTACACACACATACACACACACACACATGTACACACGCACACACAAATACACAGACATGACAGAAGTAAATAGACACCTCATAAAACATCGTTTTATGTATACTCTGACTTGTAAATGTTTATATTTTTTTTTATTAATTGACAATTTTACATTTCAGGTTCTATATGTGACTGTTTAATCATGCCATATACAAAAGAAGCCTTGGAACTGTCTGAATTTCAAAGAGGCCATATTGTGGGTTATTCTGAAGGTAGACATTGCGTAAAATCCCACTTTCTACAGTCAATAGAGTGATCGTGCAGTTCACCAGCGACAGGAAGGAGTCCACATCACCTCACCCAGATCAACCAGGTCCCTCTGACAGGACCCTTCTCTTTGCTAAGAAATGTGTGGAGGATAATCCTCATTGCAGGGCCTCTGACATAGCAGAACAAGTTGATGTCAGTCCCAGAACGTCTGTTAAGTATCTCCACAAACTTAGTTACTATGACAGAGTAGCAAGAAAGAAGCCACTTCTTCGACCAGCCAATATCTAGTGGAGAAAAATTGGGCCAGCGAGATAGTGGAGAGGCCACTAGCATTTTGGAACCTTGTCATATTTTCTGATGAGTTCAGATTTGCTGTGTTTCCTGACAGTGGTCGAGTGTGGCTCTAGAGACTCTGTGATCAAAGAATTTGATGTGAAAAAATTGCAGCCAACAATGAAACATGGCAGCTATTCTGTGATGGTCATAAACTGAGATAAATATATGTTCACATTGCAGAAAGAACTCTTTCCAATCTTCTCCAGTTGTGAAATGATTAAAGAAGACTCTTTATTTATGGGAGATGGGGCTCCTTGTCACTTTTTTTCTTTTCTTTTCCTTTCCTCTTCTCTCTTTTTCCCTCTTTCTTGATTTACCCCTGACCTGCCTTCCCTTACTACTATCTAACCTACCTTCATCTAAATTCTCTAACAGGCGACGGTTACTGCAGTGAATTATCTTCTGCAGAATTGTTTCTGATATTTAGCGCGCCAAAGCTGGGACTTTTGAAAATAACTCCAATGTAATCGGTGAAACTGTACACATGTCTAATTTTATGTGGACAATTCGTATATTGTCCTGCAAATCATATTGAATTGAACGGTCGTACTGATGAGCCACGGATGGGTTGTGTAAGTAAAAATTACATTAATCCATTAATGTGCGAAACCTGGTCTACGATTAATTCTTTATTTTGTATATTTTCACTTGTCTTGCTCGTTCATGTTCTGGTGTGCGCTGAATTTCCCGAGAGAACATTCTTTTCTTTTATGGTTTGACCGTAGATGGTCTATCTCTAGCGTAATGGATGTCCACTTAGTGGTCATCCCTTCTCATATGTACACACACACACACACACACACACACACACACACACATATATATGGATAATAATAATAAATGGAGCAAAACGCATGTCAATAAAAGTTCCTTTAATTCCTACACATGTTTCAAGATAAATGAGAGCTCTTTCACAAAGAAGAAAGAGCTGTTGGGGTTCCTCATATATTTCTCTTCAGGGAGTTCATAATAAAACATGTAATAGCAAGACAAAAGCGAAAT
>NC_068988.1:92793656-92800061 GCF_001194135.2 Octopus bimaculoides
TATATATATATACATATATATGAGAGGTATTGGTATCCAGAAGATCCAAGATGGCAGGTAAGGCTATGTAAATGCTACAGGAGGACCGAAGTTAGACTCTCAGTTCAATAATAATACAAGTGAGGAGTCTAATGCGGGTCTTGTGTGAGCATATATATGTTAAATAAAATGAGACAACAAGGCAAAGGATGTGTGGAATTTATAGGACATTTATAAAGAGAAAGGTAGTCCTACAGCTGTTTCTGGGATATTAGGGATATCCCTCCATCAGAGACGATATGAGAGAGTTAACTGAAGGGAAATAGTAGAGTTCAATATGAGAAGTTATTTTGGAGAAATATGGATATAAGAACTATACAGGGAAATAAGAGAATAACAATAAAAATAAAAATATATGTTGGATGTTACAGTTGCAGTTCCGTTATCCAAGGAAATTGCTGTGTAGAATGGGTAGAAATGTTTCTTGTTCATGATAAGTAGATTCCGATAGGAGTTCATATTTTGTTATTACAAATGGATAGTGTGGAGACATAAATTCCATGTGCTTCTCATTCAAAGGGTGTGAATGAAATTTTGAGAACGTACTGGTAGGGGTAAGTAGATAGGGAGAAGAGAATAGATATGTATATTAGGAGGGGAATGGTATTAGTCAAAAGGAAAGAAGAAAGAAAGACAAGAAAATGAAAAAAAAAAAAGAATGCTAGATGGTGGTCAAGATATTGTGAGGGAGATGGGAGAGGAGAGCTATCAAGATAAAAGGAATAGGGGAGGGATAGAAGGAAGTGATAAGAATGTAAGGAAGGAATATGTGGGAGATGAGGGTGATAGTTTGAAAGGCACTAAGGTTGAAAGATATGTAAAGAAAATGGTACGGAGCGGGATGTACTAAAGTGAGCAGTGTTTTGCTCATGGCAGCGTCCTTATAAGCTGTTTGAAGCCGGACAACTGTTTCGGCCACCGTTTTCCTCAGCAGGAAACAGAATTTCACGGAAGCACGCTGTTTCTTCGCTTCAGCCAACGTAAAAATCGACGAACAGGGATCGTATGGTGGACGGAGAGTTACATGCTGGACATTTACATCCCGAACAATTGCGTGCCAGACAATTGCGTCTCTGGACATTTGCGTTCCTGGGCAAATGCGTACCTCTGGTAATCTTTTATCATAAAAAGAATGTTTTACGTTTACTTCTTAGTACACTTATCTTTTCAGGAGTATACTTTCCAACAGTTGCTCGTTATAGCTCGTTAATCAAATAGGTAGTTACCATAATTGTACATCAACACAAAAGGCATATTCTTCTTTTTTAAAAGCGAAAGAAATTTATGCTAGCAATTTTTGTTAACTCGAGCAGTGCGAATTGAAAACGTTTGATACATTCGGGATTTTATAATTCAAAGTTTTATTCGAAACCCATGGCTAAGTTTAGAAAATCTAACACTGGTGAAAAGATATATGTTTATGAGGAAAATTACAGCTACCATTATCATAAGAAAAACTCCGATGAAACAAAAACATACTGGAGATATGTAGAGCGATCTTACAAAGCAAGAATACATACAGTGAATGACTCAGTCCCGATACGATATAATGAACATAACTATGGATCCTCAGCTGCTAAAGTTAGAGCATAAGAAGTTATGCCTGAGTTAAAAACTACTTCAATTTCAGTACGCGAACCAGCAAGAAGTCTTAGTGGAGCTATGATCACTAATGGAGATCAGTTTTCAATTACCCACCTGCCCTCTTTACCATCAATGGGAAGAAATGTACATCGATGGAGACAAAAAACACAAAACGTACCACCAATTCCACAGCAAAGGGATAATTTCAAGAAACCAGAATTCTATTGTTTTCTTGCAACTGGAGAGAAATTCCTTGCATTTGATTCTAGCATCGATGGCGAGAATAAAATACTAATATTTGCGACGGAAGATGGCTTAGAAGATTTGATAAATTTTCCTAAATGGGCTGTAGATGGTACCTTTAAAGTCAGTCCATCAATATATTATCTACTGTATTATATCTATATACAAGAAAGTACATTTAGCATTCCCAGAATTTTTTCCCTTCTTCCAGGTAAGGCAAAGGAAACATATGTTTGTCTATTCACATTTTTGTTGCAACTCAAACCGCAACTTAATTCAAAATCTTTGCTGACAGACTTTGAAATAGGAGCCCAGAAAGGTTTTGTAGAAAAGCTTTTAAAAGTAACAATAAGTTCACGTCTCTTTCATTTATCGAAGTCTATTCTTAAAAAAACCTGCAATCTAGGATTAAGACAATGGTAGAGAGAAGATGAAGTATTCAATTTGAAAATTAGATGTTTTTCCGCATTATCATTTCTTTCTTTAATTGACGTTGTCGACGGTTTTATTGACTTGCCCGATGATTGTGATTTGCCTCCAGAATTTACCGCCTATTTTGAAATGGCATACATTGGCCAAGCAAGAGGCCGAAGAGGGATAGGGACGGAATCAATTTTTTCTATCGAGTCTTGGAATGTTCGAGAAAGGATTATAAATAAGTTGCTTAGATCTAAGAACAGTTTAAAGGGATTGCACAATACTTTGCAACATTCATTATCGTGACAACACATCTCTATTTGGAAATTGATTGAGACACTGAAAAAGGAGGAGGCTATTGCCTTAAAGAAAAACGGACTTTCAAAGAGGAATTCTAGAACGACAAAAAAATAAACTTGCAACTAAGAGAATCATGGTGTTACTAGTTAAGTATACTCCTGAAAACAAGATAAATTTCTTGAAAGGAATACCTCACAACATTCACACCTTTTGATTTATTTGTGAAACTAAATAATTTTTAAATCTTGAAATATTTTTTAATATTGTCAATCTGGTTTCGTTTTTTAAACAAAAAGAAACTTGTAAATTTTAAACGTAAGGACCTACGAACATCAAATTGTCTTTAAATTAAGTGGCAGCAGAAGAATTATAGTTGAACTTTTAAAAGGTAGGCTTAAATATTAATGCAATACTTGAATGCAGCGATCAATTTTCAATTATTCTATAGTTTATTGTTGCCTATCGCAGTATGCCTCGTAAAAATAAATCTCCGCCAACAGAGAACCAGATTGCAATCAAAAGAGCCAAGGCTGCAGCGAGGAAAAAAAGTCCCGTGCAAATGAAAACTAAAATCAAACGGCAGCCAGGAGAGCTTCCAATACTGAGAATATGCAAATATTTAGGGACTCTCAAACTTCTGATCATGCTGCTTTCAGGAGAGCACCAAATCCTTTTACCAAGAGGAGAGAAAGAGCATTAGAAACACCTAGGAACTCCAGCTGATGAAATCAATGCTTACCTGAAAAATTCTTACATCTGGAGCCATGTTCAAAGACTCAGCCTAAAAACAAACATGGGAGTTAGAACCACAGGTGACCTCGAAGCAGGAAGATTTGCTGCTTTTCTGTTTCAGCTTGGTAATGGAACCATTAAAATGGACCAAAATGGAGATATTTCACTCCCAAATGGTTGTGGAGTTTCAGTCTCAGGTATCCAAGACTTGATTAACCATGTTTATCCTAACATTAAACGCCACTTCATGGATTCAAACTGGCTTTATGAGAGGGCCATATTAGCCCCCAAGAATCAAACTGTGGATAGCATCAATTTGAAACTTCTCCAGGAAATTCCAAAAGAAAGCATGGAATACTTTTCCATCGAAACTGTGGTTGAACAAGAGCAGGCAGTGAATTATCCAATAGCGTTCCTGAACTCATTGAATCCCTCCTGGAATGTCATCATACAAGATGGAACTAAAAGAAAACGAATCAGTTATGCTATTGAGAAATCTGGATCCTCCAAAGCTTTGTAATGGAACAAGGTTAATTGACAAGAAGATGCTTCCTCATCTCTTGGAAGCAGAGATTCTTACTGGTTCAGGGAAGGAGTATAGAGTTTTAATTCCAAGAATTCCTTAATTCCTCTAGATCTTCCTTTTGAGTTCAAAAGACTTCAATTTCCAGTGAGAGTGAGCTATGCAATGTCAGTCGATAAGTCCCAAAGACAATCATTGAAAGTAACTGGGCTTTATCTGATGGAACCCTGTTTTTCTCACTGCCAGCTCTATGTTGGCTGTTCAAGGGCTGGGAATGGAAACACGCTATTTGTACTGACCCCGAATGGGAAGACAAAAAATGTTTATCATGCAGCTTTGCAATCATTGTTTTTTTGGAAACTTTTACTTGAAAAATATTGTTAAATTTTAATAAAATTTAGTATGTACTCAATGTATGAAGTGTCATTGTTGGACCCAAGGCTCAATCAAGAACCTTTCGCAGGAGCTAGCTTAAAACCGCCTAATAGAGCGGCTTTTAAGCTAATATAATGTAAATAATGTATATAATTCCTCATCTCTTAAATATAGGACTGTATTATCTTATCGGTACGGAGCCGACATTAGACTTCAATGGAGATATATACAGAAACTCCATGAAAAATTATCTCGTCTTTCAAACCATCTAATTTTGATGTAGACTCAAAGCTAATACCACCTGGCTTGAATATAATGACACCAGTAGATTCATATAAAGCTAGAAGAGTAGCGGAAAGGGCAGGATATGCCCTCGTCCATGAAAGGATCCATTACAACCGTTGGAAAAAAAATCAACTAAATAACGAAATCAAAGAGAGGTTATCTTCATTAATTAGGAAAATAACCAGAAATGATGATAGAAAGAGAATCCAACAAGATCTGGAAAAGTCGTACATGAAAGAATTTGAAATGGTGAAGACATGCCAGATTAAGAAGTTTATGAAACTCAAAGGTCAGAGAATGAAGACTGAAGTCCGTCATCCACCTGTGAAAGCAGTAATTAATGTAAGTAGCCGACGTCTAGAAAGCTTTGAAGAAGCCGTACTAAACAAAGGTCTCAACTTTGCGACAACCATCAAGCGCATTCCATACTTGCACATAATAGCCCTTACTGAAGAGATAGCCGTAAAGACATCAAAAGCTCAAGGAGATGAACTAAGGTGGAAAGTGAGACAGGTACTAGAAAAAGCGAAACTTCTCAAACCAAACATCACTAAGGAAGAAAAGGTCGTTAGTTACAATTCCATCATAATATTTCCAGTGGACAAGGGAAATGCTACAGTGGTGATGAACAAGTTTGACTACTCGAAAAAGATAGGCAAGTCTTATAAGTCATGGTTGATACAGCAAAGTGAAGAAGTGATATGAAAACTGAGAGGAAGTTGTCACAGATCTTGATCAAGAACAAGGATCACTTTACACCAACGAAGTACAAACAACTAACTCAACACTACAGTAAACTACCAGACATGTATGGTCTCCCTAAGATTCACAAGGATGGTATTCCACTAAGACCTATAGTGGGCTGTAGAGGTTCAGCATGTCATCCACTGAGCCGCTTCTTGGTGGATATAATCAGTCCATTAGCATGAAAGTCAACATCGTTCGTGAAGAATTCCACCCACATCACAGAATTGATCAAGGATACCCCCATTGAATCCAACCAGATGGTGAGTCTTGATGTGATAAGCCTGTTCACCAAAGTCCCAACTGGTGAAGCATTATCGGTGATTCAAGAGAAACTAGTGACAGACACCCATCTAAAAGAACGCACTAGTATACCAATATGAAACTTGTTGGAAATGTCGACCTTCTGTGTAGAAACAACCTACTTCAGTATGGTCACTGGTATATATATCGACAGGGTTATGGGTTCGCCATTATCACCGATAATAGCCAATATATACATGGAATACTTTGAGAATTTGGCTTTAGGATCAACACCACTAAAACCAACCTTATGGCTGCGATATGTTGATGACATCTTTATACTCTGGCCCCACCAGGAAGATGTCCAAGTGCTGTTAGATCATGTGAACTCAATAAAGCCATCCATACAGTTCACGATGGAAAAGGAAACAGACAATCAGCTGGCATTCCTGGACGTATTAATAAGATGCACCAAGTATGGATTCAGGACATCCGTATACCGCAAGCTAACCTTCACTGGATGATACCTCAACTTCAATTCCCACCATCCATACAGTGTAAAGAGAGGGATTGCTCAGTGCCTAAAACATCGAGCAAAGAATATAAGTAGCAATCCTGATACACACCATGAAGAAATGGTCAAGCTCAGTAACAATCTGTTAAGCAACAACTACCCCAAAAACATACTGTCCACTCCAATTATGAAGAAAAGAGAGGATGAAACCAATAAACTGTCTACAGACGAAACGCTGTGTTAACAACAAACAGGATGAGGACAAATATCTGTCAAATGTAAATAATGTACATAATTCCTCATCTCTTAAATATAGAACTGTAATATATATATATATATATATAGTTGAAAAGTTGAAATTTACAGAAAAAACAAGACGATGACAGGTGTATAAACAATAAGCAGG
>NC_068988.1:92801199-92804523 GCF_001194135.2 Octopus bimaculoides
TCTATCTATCTATCTGTATGCATATCTATCTATCTATCTATCTATCTATCTATCTATCTATCTATCTATCTATCTATCTATCTATCTATCTGTATGCATATCTATCTATCTATCTATCTATCTATCTATCTATCTATCAGTATATATACGATGATCAACTTAGTGGAAAATAATATTTTTCTAAATTTGGTGGGTCTGTATTACATTTAGCCGGGCGATATTTATTGTTAAACCGGCCTGGTTGGGGCGTGCGCGTGCGCTTGTGTAAGCATATGTGTGTGTTTCTTCTTTTCTGCAGCAAAGAAAAACGGAAAGATTATAGTCAGGTTAAATGACGTCATAAGAGAAACTGTGCTAAATGGGAATATTCCAAGGGTTCGTGATATCGACAGAGTATTTGCTGAGTTTGTAAAAGTGTTTTCATATGGGGCGATTTCTGGCCTATCTACTTTTAAGCATTCTTTATTGTTACTTTTGTGAAACAAATGCTGGAAGTCACGGCTCAAAACCCTTTGCTGCCTGGGTATATAATATCAAAATCCCGTATACCAACAAGACCCAGAATAAAGATGCACTTTATTTTAGGGTTCAAGCAAATAAACATGAAATAATTTTAAAACTGAGAAAATCTTCAAGAACATATGAATCGTTTGATACGTATATCTTAAATTATAAAGGTTTTCAGAAGAATCACATCCAACATAACGTTACATGTGTTAATACATCTGGTATATACGTCAACGAAAATGGCTATTTTACAGTTCAATGTAAAAAAGAGCAAACACGAAACGAAACTTTCAAACAATATTTTTTAACTGGAATGTTTTGCTACAATGGTTTCCATTTCGTTCTTTATCCTGATTTTTTAAAACTCGATGTCGGAAGATTCCAAGGTAAATATGGACACCGGCATACAATACACTCTCTGCAAGGAGCAGCATCACAGAATGCGTGTGATCGTATTTCAGAGAATAATACGGCTAATTTAAAACCTCCTTATTCACAATCTAGGAAAAAGCGAGAAAACATGGGCTTTGCTAATTTGAATATTGAATTATCACTTATACTAGACTATACAATATATGCGCACTTCATGTCGATAATACCACCTTATGTTGAAGACGTAGAAGAAAGAACGAACGAATTATTACAATCATATTATAGTAGTCTGATTTCACTGATACATTATATATTCCATTCTCTGACTACTGAAAATTTTTCTTTAAATGTAATATGTAATTACATGATTATTACTAAAACGGAACACGTGCACAACTTGGTTCTTGCTGAATCGAAAACAAGGGATCCAAAAGACATTTGGATGCGCTTGAGAAATTGGTTGATTCATTCAAGCGAGGAATATACTAGCGGTGTGGACCATATAATATTCATAACATTACAAGACATAATTCCATATGTTAAGGCACTTGATTTCGGCAAGGCAAACGGAATTTGTTCAAGTGATTCTATAAGCATACTTGCTGAAAGGTTAAGTTTGAGAACAGCTTTTGCTGCAGTCCAGTTAATTGGACGCTCGGTTGGAATACCATTTGATACGATTGACACTGAGTGTTCCCCCGAAAACAGATTCACAATGTCTCAACTCCTTGCATTATTCCAGAACACGGATTTAAGCTTAAACCTGTTTTCCTTTTCAGAATGTTCGAGAGACTTCGTATTAGGTATTGTCAAAAAAGGTCACACCGACAAGAGGTACGCTTGTTTGTGGCGAAGAAGCATAGCGCAAGAGTACCAGCTTAATACCTTAATCAAACCTGGACAATGGCTCAGCGCGAGTCAACAATGCTATCACAGATTTTTACACGAATCGAATATATACAATTGCGAATATGAGAATTTCAAAACAACAGACAGATTTTGTATCCATATGAAGTGTTACCAGAAAGGCATGTGTATTGGAATGATGCCACTAGAAGGTACAACGTGTGGCAACGGTAAGTGGTGCATTAAAGGGCACTGTACAACGGAGGGAGACCCACCAAAAATTGATATGGGTTGTTGGTTGGGGGATAAACAACCCGATGTAATCGATGAGCTTAATATTACGTGTAATTATGCTACATTCGGAAGAAATTATTATTGTTATAATGAATACTTCTTTTCTGTGTGTTGCTGGACTTGTGCTTTGCTACGCAGGAAAGCAGACAGCTGCACATTCGGGGACAAGCTTGATGGATGTCGAAAAAAACTTTGTAAATATTATGACGATTCAATGAAACAAAATTGCTGTGAAACCTGTGGACTAGAGGCTATCAGTTCGTCGAATCACCTCAAGACAATTTTATACCTATATATTTTACAATGTATTATTTGGTTTATTTAAATAGCATTAAGATGTTTTCTTAAGTTACCACGAATCGTTTTCAAGAAAACCAAAATGAGGCCTATAAGTGAATCTTTTTATTATGACTGTTTATACATTGTTCTTTAATTGTACATCACAAACATACGAAGGAGTCTCTCTGTGGCTACCCAACATGCATGACATGCCAGTCAAATTTCCTTCATACCGTACCATAGTTTTAAAAAAGGAAGGAGAAATTGACAAATTGCTTAGAAAATATAGTCTTAGATACTATTATAAATGCATGCAAGATATTATTACATATGCATGCATACATGTATACTATCATAGATTCTGTTATATATGCATGCATGCATACATACGTACATACATATAGAAACGTATACTTATACACGTACATACATATCTGTGTATGTATGCATGTATACATGTATGTGTTTATACACACACACACACACATAACTACATGATACATGCTATGTGTGTGTATATATATATAAATGTGTGTGTCGTATATATTTTATATTTGAAAAAAGAAAAAGAATGACTTCACTGGTAGTTCTAATCAGTTTAATTTATTATTTTTTAGAAAGTTAAAGAAGTGATTTTAAATTCTCAATCGCATTATTATTTTTTATATTTTTAATAATATAAATTTTACACTTTAGTTTGTAGATCTAGTAAGTTCTTTGTTAACTTGGGTGGGGAGATTTAAAAAAAAAATTCCTTGCTAACTTTCTTGCATTAGTTGTCAAATAGATCTGAGGATTTGGGGCTTTGTGATTCTATATATGGGATTTGGGTGTGTTTGGGGGTGGGGTTGGGGTTTGTTAATTAGTATGGGAGTGAAAGAATGTTGATGAATAATAGATGAAAGGAAGTAATGTTAGAGTGTTTTATGAAGCCATTTGAATAGTTGACCTTGGGTGAGAAATCTAATTGTCAGATGTTTTCCCAAATTCTTTCTTTTAGCAATTTTCTATGTTTTAGGGGTATGA
>NC_068988.1:92804807-92808217 GCF_001194135.2 Octopus bimaculoides
TGAATAAAAATAAAGGGTTTTGTATGATAGTGTATAGAGGAATATATTATTTAAAAGAGTTCCAACTCTGTCTGATTTTTATGTTTTATTTATATTCTATAAAATTAATGTGGGATATAGGATATGGAATATATAATATAAATAGTAAAATGAAATGAAGTATTGAATGTCTTATTGAATATATGAAATATTGAGTATCAAATATTGAGTATCAAATATATAAGGACTAGTATACTTTCCTGCCTCGTGGCAGTACATCTGTCAGACGGGACCTTGAGTATTTGTATAGGTATGGTGTGTGTTGAGGTACTATATATGTAGGGGTTTATATTGGGCTTGAGGTGGGAAAAATCAAATACATAACAATAGTCACTCCAAGTTATTTCTCTGAGCTCATTTTCGCTTAGATTTTGCAAGCAACCTATTTCATTCTAATAAGACGGTTATGGATACAATTTAAAGTCCGTAATAAAATAGAAGCCCTCCACCTCCCTGGTTGATATTCCGTCATCGCTTCAATTCAATCGTCTGCTCCTTTCTTGTGGTAAAAAAAATACTGTTCTTTTCTGTTTTTTTTTTCTTATTAACTTCTCAGTGAAGGCGTGTGGCCTAGTGGTTAGGGCATTGTTCCCACCAGGTGGTTTGTTGTGTTGTTGAGCAGAACACTTAATTTCATGTTGCTCTGCGTTCACTTCGACATCTTCTGTGCGGCATACCTTGCACTTGCACAGGTAATGTCGCTTTGATGGCGAGAGGTAATGTACAACATAAACAGCTGATCACTATATACAAATCATCTGTGCAGGTTGTTCAGAAACTAATTACTGAACCGTCTTTCTCGGATTATAGACTATCATTAATTAGTCTCACAGATTTTCCTGTTTCAATGCTGTCCGTTGATTAAATCACAACAAACAAGTGAAAGAACTCCAAACAGTTTGTAAACTTATTGCTTATTGTGTAAATGTGTTTTCTGGAGCATCGACCGTTCAAATTGATGCGATGCCAGATTTCATTACTGGCTGTTTTGTATTCAGAACCAAGAAATACAACTTACAATTAACTTAGATAAATAGGTTAAGAGTATGTCTGCGTAGTTCAAAGGTTCGCTTCGTCAGTCGTGGATTCCAGTGTTTGCTCTCCCTCAGTGACACTTGTACGGAAAGCTTTTATTATAACTTCATATGTATTCAATCCTTTTGAGTGAAATCAAGTGGACAGAAACTGCAAGGATATTTAGAAATAGAAGGAATATAAAGACGCTGATGATGAATATCAAGATGGCTGGAGAAAAATTCCCGAGGAAAGTGTTCTGCATACCAAATTTATATTGGTAATATTGATCTCTACTTAAACGTGGATGTTCTGTTAAAGCAAACTATACTGCGGTAGATCTGAGAGAAATTCTCATGCTGGTCTTTGGTGCAAAATGCACACTTGTTTATATCGCTAGCGGGGAAATAAACCGCCGCCATCTCGTGATTTCGACCTTCCTTGGTCTCGTCATTGATGGACGCTCGACTGCGAGAGACAGCAGCGACTCATCTCACCGCCAGCGATATATAGAAATATATACCAAAGTCCGTAATAAAATAGAAGCCCTCCACCTCCCTGGTTGATATTCCGTCATCGCTTCAATTCAATCGTCTGCTCCTTTCTTGTGGTAAAAAAAATACTGTTCTTTTCTGTTTTTTTTCTTCTTATTAACTTCTCAGTGAAGGCGTGTGGCCTAGTGGTTAGGGCATTATATATCTTAAAACTAAATATGTGCTGTAGAGGCTAACTTACCTTTATCTTATCTTTTAATGTTTTCTTGTTTTAGTCATTGGACTAAGCTGGTGCTGGGGCACGGCCTTGAAACCTTCAGTCGAACAAATCGATCTTAGTACTTATTTTTTAAAAGCCTAGTACTTATTTTATCGGACTCTTTTATTCAATCAACTAGATACAAGGACGTAAACAAACCAACACCGGTTGTCAAGTGATGGTGTTTCACACACGCACACACACGCGCACACACGCACACACACATACACACAGAGACACAGACACACACACACACACACACACACCACGGGATTCTTCAGCACTTTTCTCATTCATGTCTTGACGGAAAAAAAACAACAATATTATTACAGTAATAAAAAAGAAAAAATTCATAAGGGACGTAACTCTGCTACAGCATGGAAGAGTTAATGGCCTTCTAACTATCTATATTTACATGAATATCATTTTACGGTGCATTTAAGAACACTAGTTCTTTTTACTACCCAAATTCATATATCAGAATTTATTTGCATTAATTTGGAATTTTCTTACGCAATCAATTAAGAAAAGTTAGTACAATTATAGCTTTATGAATACAAGACAAAAATGTTGTTGTCACCTAACAAAAATATGGCTACGTTTTCGTTGTATATAACTTCAGAATGCCGGAAACTATTCAGTTTTTGCAAAGAGTTAACATGCAGTTTAGGATTTAAAAAATGAATGAAAATTGACCTGAAGTAACGATAATGATATTCCATAATTTTTTAAAGAAAGCATAAATAGAACTTATGAAATCCCTTAATTTTATTACTTGAACTCATTCTTCATTATGCCGTATTCGCATGTACTTTCTTATATTGTACTTTTAAGAAGTGACTTAAGTGTTTCAGAAAGAGTAGCTGAGGCACACCGTAGAAATGTTCCCACGGTTTATCTCAGCTGCTATAAATGTGATTGTTTTTTTATCTTATATGAAATAAGTATACGTTCTGCACATTGGTTATGTCATGCAACGGTAAGATATTTTCTGAATTTTGATAATCAACAATATGATGATTTGCCTGAAGCGAAGTCGATAAAAAGAACACAAATTTCGTAGATATGTCAAATGTAAAAAACAAAAACAAAAGACAAAACAAAAACAAACAAACAAACAAAAATACGTTATCAAACATCATGTTGTTACTTCGAACTACAAAGAGATGTTTACACCAAATAAGAATAGTTCAAAGTTTGTATGGGATATTGTTGTGGCCAAGCATGACAATACTGTCATTGTTATCGTCGTCCGTCATCGCCGTCCGACAGCTACAGACACTAGTTAAAAGTGAGCACCACTACTAGACGCGAATGGCAAGAATTTGTGTCAGTTCAAGAAAAAGTGGCGTGAAAAAAAAAAAAAAAAAAAACCTTGCTGGGGTCATTTTTGTAATGATGTTTATGAATTGTGTTCGTGCTGTTTATTTGTTTTTGTATCGGACACAATGATAGAATCAATCCAAGTTCGATTTTTAGGTGTTTTTGGACTGCCTAGTCGTGGCTGTGTGGGAAGAAACTTGCTTCAAAAACCACGCGCGCACGCACACACACACACACACACACACATACATACATACATGCGTGATAGATCGCTGACCACT